>NC_068363.1:44131752-44376752 GCF_020536995.1 Dreissena polymorpha
TTATTTTATATACCACTCACCACATATTTAAAAGAAGTAATTAAAATATACAGGCTACACCTCTGTATTTTAAGCAAAAAGAATCTGTTGTTTAATTTGTTGACCACTATTTCATGCTGTCATGGTACTTGTAAAATAATGTGTCTGCTGTTTCTGTTGCTTTTTGTGTCTAAAATATCCATGGAATCAGAATATTGCTTTATTTCTGTCTAAAGTACAATATTGCGTTTTTCTGGAAAAGTCCTTTGGTTTGACCCCATCTTAGCAAATTTCAAACATAACACAAGTTTAATTTTTGCATACACAATGCAAAAGATTTATTCCTGAATGCACCTGACTTTGCAAAACCCCACTTATCCTTCGGTTGTGTATGTTTATCCTTCGGTTGTGTATGTTTAGTTGGATTTTTGGCCATGTGCAACGGTATTATAGTCATTTCAAGGTAATAAGTCGACCAACTCGCACTTTCCTAGTTTACCAGTATACTCATGCCAGTAACTAACAACTGCCATCCGTGTATCAGAGATAGGAAAAGAATTGCCGTAGAAAAGATTTGAACACCTATCCCCACACAAATTAAGCAGCGGGTTAAAGGATTGACCCACGGTCTTCAGATAAAAAGTACAGCACTCTAGCCATCATAGGTACAAACATCATCCATAAATGATAGCTTCATTCCAATAACGGTCTGTATGGTATGTGATTTTAAAATGATTATAAATGGGTCAAGGTTCTTTGTTTCAGCAGATTTTAGTGAGTTGTTCCCAAATCTAGCTCACTTGAGGATACATCCATAAAAAAGCAATCTTGTGAATATAACATAAAAATATACAAAAATTGCAGTGAAGAAAATCATTCTTACCTGAAAAAGCTTGCCTTTGGCACAAGTTTAGCTCCTCTGTATGTGTCAAAGTTGCCGTGACTGTCATACAGCCAGAGCAGATTGTCATGGCACTTGACGATTCCGTAAGAGTATAGGGAGATTGATAATACAAATAATTTAGAATTTGGTGCCTCTTTTAAGAAATCCTGAAATGATAAAAAAAACTTTTCTAAGAAAAGTAAATAGGAATGTGTTTTGTTTGTTTGAAATAAGCAAGATATCAAAGCAACTTGATTTGGAACATTTTTTTTTTCAAAACTGATTTGATATGTTCTTTGTACAGAATATATACTAATTGTGTTACACAAACCAAAGTATTTCAACACGAGCATATTTAAAACATCAAAACAATTATGTTTTTGTAAAAGTAAAATTAAACAAGAAACCGTCGGAGACGGGTGATGCTCCCCAAAGTTTTTTTGTCACGATATTGCACTATATATTCAGATAAAAGGAAACGTCTTGAGGGGCATAACTTTGGACAAAATAATATGATGGATTGTTTAGCAACTTAAAAATTTCAAAGGGCCATAACTCTCTAAATAAATCATCTAACCAGAACCCACAAATAACATGCACATCTCCTCAAGGTAGTTAAGCTTCCCATAAAGCTTCATTGAATTCCAGTCAGTAGTTGGGGAGAAATAGCCCGGATAAGAATTGCACTATATGTACAGTTTATAGAAAATTTCAAAGGGTCACAACTCTGTGAAAAATCATCCGACCATAACCGACTGATAATATGCAAATCTCCTGTTGGTAGTGAAGCTTCCCATAAAGTTTCATTGAATTCCCGTAATAAGTTGCTGAGAAATAGCACGGACAAGAATTGCACTATATGTACAATGGAAAATTTCAAAGGGCCATAACTCTGTGAAAAATCGTTTGACAAGAACCGGCTGATAATATGCACATCTCCTCTTGGTAGTGAAGCTTCCCATAAAGTTTAATTGAATTCCAGTCATTAGTTGCTGAGAAATAGCCCGGACAAGAATTGCATTATACATGTGTATGTACAGTTAATGGAAAATTTCAAAGGGCCATAACTCTGTGAAAAATCATCCAACCAGAACTGGCTAATAATTTGCACATCTCCTTCTGGTAGTGAAGCTTCCCATAAAGTTTCATTGAATTCCGATCATTAGTTGCTGAGAAATAGCCCGGACAAGAATTGCACTATATGTACAGTTAATGGAAAATTTCAAAAATTTCAAAGGGCCATAACTCTGTGAAAAATCATCAGACCATAACCGGCTGATAATATCCACATCTCCTGTTGGTAGTGAAGCTTCCCATAAAGTTTCATTGAATTCCCGTGATAAGTTTCTGAGAAATAGCTCGGACAAGAATTGCACTACATGTACAATGGAACATTTCAAAGGGCCATAAGTATGTGAAAAATCATCCGATCAAAACCAGCTGATGATATGCACATCCCCTCTTGGTAGTGAAGCTTCCCATAAAGTTTTATTGAATTCCATTAGTTGCTGAGAAATTGCCCAGAAAAGAATTGCACTATATGTACAGTTAATGGAAAATTTCATAAGTCTGTGAAAAACCATTGGACCATAACTGGCTGATAATAAGCACATCTCCTTTTGGTATTAAAGCTTCCCATAAAGTTTCATTTAATTCCGGTCATTAGTTGCTGAGTAATTGCCCGGACAAGAATTGCACTATATGTACAGTTAATGGAAAATTTCATAAGGCCATAACTCTGTGAAAAATCATCCGACGAGAACCGGCTGATAATATGCACATCTCTTGGTAGTGAAGCTTCCCATAATGTTTAATTGAATTCCGGTCATTAATTGCTGAGAAATAGCCTGGACAAAAATTGTGCACGGACCCAGTTCAAACAAACCTGTTCAAATTGATTGTTTATATAATTTTTTCATTAATTCTTTTCTGGTCCAACTTTTCCTTTCATAAAAAGGCAGCAAGTATCATTTCTTAATTATTGCATAATATTACATAATTAACAGGTATGTTAAGATTAATACTTACAAAAAAGCATGTAAGGATTAATACTTACAAAAATTGTCTTGATTAATTCACCATGTATGTTTGGGGAGGTCAACACATATACAGGAAGTATTGCCAAAGTGAAACAAAAAGGCGCCCTAAACGCGTGCTTAATTTTGATAGGTTGATATTTTGGCAGATCGTCAAGTGCCACTCTGCAATCGTCATCGAAGCTAAGCTCGTGCTCTAATCTGCAAACATAAAAAAACACAAAGTTTGGATCAGTTTTAATAATAGAGACTGGGAGCAAGATTCAATTGCCACTTTGAAATCTTAAATTTCTCTTATTACCCGTACGAAAAGTCCTAGTGTAAACCAGCTGGTTTTGAGGCGTAAAATAGAATTACGTGTCTTTTACGCCCGTAAAGCTGGCGGACACGTAAAACATTTGCAAATCCTGGCATAAAATTGTGCAAACTGAAGAAAAAAACAGGCAGATTTTTTAAAACCAGGCGTAAAATTAGGATATCAAGAAAAGGCGTAAAATTGGACTTTATAGTCTGATTTGAGTTCTGAAATCAAGGAAAACAAGGCGTAAATTGTAATTAGACAATTTTTGGATTGACAGACTAAGCAAATTTCTTTGAAGCTGAATAATAACAAAGTTTATTTAATTTAAAAGAAAGTACAAAACAAAATATTACCAGTAACTGATAACTTAATAAAAGTTTTTATAAAAAAATTATTAATTTTGTTTATACATTAAACACGTCAGGGGATTGACGCATGTTCAGAGGCAATATTTCATCAAATCTTGTACATTCAATGAACATTCATTATAAACACAGCTATTTGTCAAAGTATAATTCATTCAGCACAAAGGTTTGATCTTATGTTTGTTCATGTTCAGATTCTAAAACACATTTGGGAGTAATTGTTTACCCGTACTTATTTTGTGAGAAGCTGAAAAGGAGAGTCAGACTTGTGAACTAAGTGTAAAATGCTGTGTACAGTGAATTACTATGGCTGAGTTTTATGGTTATTGTCATCTTAAATTTAATTTATAGCTATATTTCAGGTCATTACTGAACTGATTACTTTCCCTCATATTTAACCAATTACATGTGTGAAATATTCTATATGTACAGCATTATACCATACATATTTAAACATAATAAACATGATTACCTTTCTATATAAATGAACATAGCATTATTATACCATCCATATTTAAACAAAGTAGTTACATTTGTAACATTTACTATAGTATCATTGTAGACATAGTTTAAAATACCAACCTTTTCTACATACCATATTACAGTTGTGTTTCAAGTAGTTGAATATGTGTTAATGTTTTTCGTGTTTGTTTCAGTAATGGTTGTAGTTTTTCAAAACAATAATTTAAAACTAAACTTCATCAAATCTTAAACGACTTGTCATACATTGACTGACTCACAATTGTAATATGCATACATATTACAAAAATGTGTGCTTGCTTGTGGTCACTTTAAAGTTTTGTCTGTTTGTTATATTATTTCTGTTTTTTTATATTTATGATTTAAAAAACACAAACCGAATGTGTTGTTCGATGAACACATTTACGCCTGGATTTTTAATTTATGCCTGGATTTGTAAATTTACGCCAGGCTGTATACGCCTGGATTTTACATAATTACGCCTGCTACTTTACGCCTGGTTTTTAAAATTGACGCCTGGTTTTAAAACCAGCTCATTTGCATAATTCGCCATATTACACCAGGTTTACGTGTCCTTTACGCCTGGTTTACGTGTCCGATATACCTGGAATGCAAGTCTTTTACGCCTGATTTTCTGACCAAAACCAGCTGGTTTTTTCTCAATTTACGCCTTAAAACCAGGCGGATGATTTCGTAAAGGTATAACAAATCCCACAACTACAAATATTGATGAGTTTTAGATCTCATATTAGCCCTACTCATGGAAATTGGAGATAAATTTATGCGCATAAATAGAGAATATTACCGGTATGTGAGTTTTGGATAAAGATCAAGTTTATCATGCGAGGCTTATATAACATATGTAGTGCGAGGCTTGCCTCGTGCTTACATGGTTCGAGCCATGTATCATAAACTTGATCTCTATCCAAAACTCACAAAATATTATATTTATCCTATTATTTCCTCCCTAATTTCCCTTAATAAATTATCAAATATCGCAGTTTTTAAGGATTTTGTTTTTCGTTGTTGACAAAACCGGATTCTCCAATTTTTGGAAAAACCCGAATCTGATCTAAAATAGCAATAGTATAAAGCTCAAGTTTATACAATCTTTGTTATACTATCGATTTTCATCTGATAATAAGATAAAGTGTCATCCCAGATTAGCCTGTGCAGTATTTGCAGGATAAACAGGGACAACATTAAATGCTATTAACAAAATGTTTGTTTAATGAAAGTATCTCCTAAACCAAAATCAAGTCATGGCAGATAGCATAATTACTGATATGATTACTGATTGACCTGCAGTGCTGACTGCACAGCCTAATCTGAGACAACACTTAATTCATATACATTCAGCCCTGCATTCCCAGAGCAAGTTCTACCAAGGAAATAGACTCAAAAGCGTTCTGATTTCGACGTTATCAAGCTAAAGTTAAAAGATTTGAACTTCCACACTGGTTCTGCTTACCGCAGCTCATAGTGGAGCATGTTCCCTGCGTCCAGAATGGCTTCCACATCAGCAGGTGTCGGTTCCCGGTCAGCCAGGTACAAGTGCCAGTATGAGATGGCAGTAATGGACATTGATGTACACTGGTTCCCGGCGAATGGTCCAGGCAACTGGTACTGGGTCCTAGTGCAGAATAACTGCAGTATGTCGCCTAGGGGTCGCAGTGGGAGAGGAGAACAAAAGGAAAAGAGAAAGAGAGAGAAGAAAGGAGAAAAAAAAAGACAGCCAAAAGATAAGAAACAATGATAATTTAAAAAAAAAAGAAACACAAATAAGGACAGAGTGGAAGAAAGAAGCATAGAAACTGAGAAATGTAACAACAAAAAAACTGTTGAAAAAAATGAATTGACACAAAAAATGCAACAAGAAATCATTAAAATGCAGTGGCAGGCAATATTAATGACTCAGTCTAATTAAATTTAATCATAAAAAATTACCATTTGTCAAAAAGAGAAACTACAAAAAAGAATTGGTCCATTGGTTGACTTAAGAGATATAGAGGAAATCTTATGACCAGGCAACACAATGTAGACATAAGGTAAGGCTGAATTCAATATCGGACAAATCTGAAAATAATCAGTACATAGAACATAAAACACACACCACAACTGCAAGGTTTTATTGACCAATCCATATGTAGACTTTGAAACTAAAAACAAAACACTTGCACATTCACAATTGATATGTTTGGTCACGTAAGTTTAAGTTGCTTAAAGTAATTATTTAGGAGACCAGGATATTTTTCAATATTAACATATTAAAAGACGGGGTTATCATGTGACGATCAAAAGAAAGTCCAGATGGGGACATCCATGCCGAAACAGGTGTTTTTCTTTGTTTTATTCCCTTTATTACTGTTTTTTTTTTTTTTTAATGCTGCTTACTTTCCAGATTTAATCTGTAAGAAAGTGATTAACATTTATTAACTATTAATATTCTCTTTATTTCTGAACTTTATTCCCAAGCAATTTTCTGGGTGTGAGCTGTGATTTTCTGATCATGCAAATTCTTAAATTTGGGTTTGGATACATGAAGCATATACACAAAATTAAAGACAAATGATTGACCTTTAATTGTGAACTTAAGCCATTGTGACTCATGCCATCCGCATGTCATCTCAATGGTCTGCACTTTTAAGCCAAGTTTAATGAAATCCTCAAATGGGTTCAAAAGATGTAGAGCAGACATGACAATTGAGGCTCAACCATTTGATCATAAAGTTCGACCTTGATCTTGAACCTTTATGACTGACTGCTAATTTTCTAATGACCAAAACATTTTGGCCAAGTTTTTACATTGAAAATAATTCAACAGGTACAAGAGATGAAGCAGACACAAAAAATGAAGGTTACAAATGTTGAACTTAAAGTATAACTGTGACTTTAGTCCAGCATAACAGACTCTAACTCAATGAGCTGAACTTTCGAGACAAGTTGCATGGAAATAGGGGACCAACGGACGGATCATGAGAGAGGAAGGTAATTCCTATAATACCTGCCTTTGCTGCTTGGGATTAAAAAAGCAAAGGTAAACAAAGGTAAAAGACACACTCAAAACAAACAATATCACGTCTGGTATATTACATTACTTGAAAACAGTTGTTAAGTTTTCATATTTTCAGTATATTTGGTAATAAATTTGACTGGGTATGTCTACCAGGTAACTACCAGTTAATTATAAATAACGCCAGTAGATTGATCATCGTCGTCACGTGGTTAACACAGGAATGCAAATTGTGCATGCATAGTGAATTGTATATATTTTATTTATAAAATGATTAATCTACTTGCGTTTTTTATAGTGTGTGTATATCGTTATGTCACCTATTTTTGCGATGTACTTTCGATTTCACATTGCGAAATTTTATTACCGAATAAACTGAAAATATGAACTTTTTTCAAGTAATGTAATATACCTGTCGTGATATTTTAACCAATATAAACTAACAATTGTAAAAAATACGGTATTTTAGAACTTTTCTTTTTTCGTCATGCGTGGTTGACAGTCCCTTAAAAATGTTCATTTAAGCTTGTTAATATTGAAAGACTTTGTTTAGAAACCCAGGTCTTATCTCGGAAAGAAGCTTCAATGCACAGACCACAGTTCTAACTGCACAACTACACCTAAGCATGAAACTCATTAGTTTGATTAAAAAAATTTTTTTTTTATCTTGTTAGCATGGCAAACCATTATTACCAAATTCAGCAGTTCATATCTTGAGAAGAACCAGTATTTAAGTGTGTTAAAAGGAATTATTGAGATGGTTCCCTCAGTCGGGATCAAACCCAGGTCAAATCTCTTTCATGGAGGCTACACCACAAGGGTACAGTTACTTATTAAACATAATTTTTAGGAATATTAACGCACTTTTTAGAAGTGCATACATACCTTTCAAACATAATTCTTATTGAAAATGATAATTGTGCACAAAATCTGCGGCCTAATAATTGGCAGTGTCCGACACACATGGTATATGCTTGAGGCATTAAAACAACATACTTGATTAAGGCTCGATTGGTAATAGTTGGCTAGGGTACTACTGTAATGTACCCTGGGTATGGAAAATATAATGAAACGTACCCGGGAATTCTAATGCAAAATTGGTTGTTGTCGGCTTTATTATCAAATTAATTATGTTCATATTTATGTCAATGTTCTGTAAATTTGCCTCTATATTATCAAAAATCCTGCTAAAAAAGCATCTTGAGAAAGTTTTATTTTCAAAGTAAATTTTGTTTCGTATACTGAAGCGCGTTTTACGACATCGGATTTTAGAAGGGAATAAATCTCGGTAAATTCAGTATAAATTGGCCAGGTACCTGTTAGTATATTTACGGTACCCGGGGTACAATAAGTATACTTACGAGTTACCGGGGTACATGTAAGTAGAACTCGAGTCGACAATGACCAATCAAGCTTAATTAAGTAGATGAATTTATTAACAACATTCGATCATGATTTTATACAAAATCATTTTTTTTAAACATAAAATGTGTCAATAAAAATCAAGAAATAAGACTACAGTTAAAACTCTAAATAATTTGCTTTTCAAATAGTTTTTGAACCATTCTTCCCAAATTTAGTCAAATAGATTTGAGAGACTTAAGAGAATGTATCTAATAGAGAAAATAAAAAGAAAGTAACATATAAAGAGAAGTAAGACAGTGTAACTTATACAGTAAATTAAGAGTGATACTTATTCAACGACTTAAAAGGATTGAAATAATACAGAGAATAGAGAGACTGTTAATAATACTGAGAATTAAAGAATGTAACCAATAAATAGTATTAAAAGAGTGTTAATAATACAAACAAATAAGAAAGAGTAACATATACAGAGATCTAAGATAGAGTAACTTTAACAGATAATAAAGAGAGAGCGTAACTAATACAGAGAATTTAGGAACTGTACTTATACAGAGAATTAAAGGGGCCTTTCCACAGATTTTGGCGTGTATTGAAGTTTGTCATAAAATTCTCTATATTGATAAATGTAAACATTTGATCTAAAAAGCTCCAGTAAAAAACAAGAATAAAATTAAAGAAAGAAAAACAAGATGTGTTTGTGAAACACTATGTCCCCATATATTTGACCTTCGACCTTGAAGGATGACCTTGACCTTTCATCACTCAAAATGTGCAGCTCCATGAGATCCACGTGCATGCCAAATATCATGTTGCTATCTTCAATATTGCAAAAGTGTACATTAAAGGAACGATTTTGACCCATATATTTGACCTTTGACCTTGAAGGATGACCTTGACCTTTCACCACTCAAAATGTGCAGCTCCATGAGATACACATGCATGCCAAATATGAAGTTGCTATCTTCAATATTGCAAAAGTTATGGCAAATGATAAAGTTTGCGCAAACAAACAAACCAACAAACCAACAGACAGAGCAAAAACAATATGTCCCCTACCACAAAAGTAACCCTCAACTGGGCCCGAACCACTGACCCCTGGAGTAAAAGTCTATTGCTTAGAATGAGTGACAGTATTTATACTTAATATAAGCAATCCTTGTAGTATCTCCAACATATAACGACAACTACAGAACTTTCCAAATTATTCAGTCGTTTCGTTGCAACGCTTTATAATTTAAAAGTTTTTAAATTATCAAAAGATGCATATAATGGCTATTTTAGAGCATGGTAAATGTTCAGTATTACTGTTTCCTCACAAATATCATTACTAAAACGAAAATTCGCGAATCTGAAACAATCCTTTTTAATTTTGTCAATTTACTTAAACGTGAAAAGGCCCCTTTAAGAAAGTGTAACTAATGCAGAGGCACTGCAACTAATACAGAGAATTATGAGAGAGAATGTTAATAATAAAGAAAATTAAGGAAGTGTAACTAATACAGAGAAGAGAGCGAATGTTAATAATACAGAGAATTAAGGAAGTGTAACTACTCCACAGAATTAAAGGAGTGTAACTAATGCTCAATATCTCATTGTTGACCTGAAATGGACCACAAGTAATCCGGGGGGTGACTATAAGCCGATTCTTGTCACCCTAGGGTGACTTCAAGCCGACGCTAGACACCCCCGGGTGACATGGAGCCGATTGTAGTCACCCCTGGTGACAAGAATCGGCTTCATGTCACCCCTGGTGACAATAGTGTTTTATCCAGACCGTTTTAGCGTGGCGCGGCGCCACGCCGCTTTTTTGAAACACCTCGCTGCCCCTTTCAAAGCAAATCAGCGCCACGCTGCCCTTTTCAAAGGCCGCCGCCCTGTTTTCCGCCGTGCGCGGCCTTATTGATAACATCTTAATTGCCTCTTAACCAAGCTTCTAAGCCGACTATTATCAGCGAAGATTCGCGCGGTTGTGAATTCGTCATGCGTGAATAACCATGTGTCAATATCAATCGATAATTTCAGTGGCTTTGTAACACTAATCGGTCCGGATACAATCGTGCACAGTTACTTAGGAGACTTGATGAAAACCTCGATGTTATTCACATGGAAATTGTGCATTTCATGCATAATTCAGTTATATCAAACATTTATTTTTACGCGTAAATAAATAAAAAAAACACCAGTTGTATCTGTAAAATATTGATTTGATTTCAATCTAATGCAAAACAGTTTTAAGTTAATAAAAATTAATTTACAGGGCTTGCACTAAGCGGCGTACGGCCGTATATTACGCCCGATAATTGTTTCCATACGCCGATTACAAAACCCCATGACGTCCACTGTACTTCCTGAAAATTGGCCATACCCCGAAAATAGCAACCCGTGACATATTAAAGCTGTCGATTAAAATAACGCTCCGCCTCCTATCCAATACAATTGGCGCAGGCTCATATTAAAGCTGTCGATTAAAATAACGCTCTGCCTCCTATCCAATACAATTGGCGCAGGCTCACAGTAGATGTGTGTTGATGAATTGTAGCAGACGACAATCTTAACACGTTTGCTGTTCACGGTTAGGCAGACCGCGCTTAATTGGAGCACGTGCTTGTTTATTGTCACGATGTTTTGATTACAATAACGTGTGAATGTCGGCAAAGAAGTTGATACCCCGTCTTGGACCCTGTTTGGCCAAAAGTTGTTAATTGTTGTAACAGTAGTAGGCCAGCACCATTTGTTCAATTAAGAACATTATGACCCGTTTGTAACTTGTCAAAATATGTTAATTGGCAAACACAGATATGAATTTTACAAAAATATTGAACTTGTACCACTTATCATTCGTGTTTAGAATGTCGCAACGTACGCTTTCCGATTTTGGCATTCCACTTTCGACGAAACGTAAATTAGAAATTGATGCAAATTGCTTTGTAAGCAAAACAAGTTTATATCGGAGACCAATTAACGTGTATTGAATTAATTGACAATGAACAAAAGACAGTACGGCGACGTTCCTAGTTACACTTTTTGCGAAATAAAATGTACACAATACAACACGTGGTCATGAAAGTTCAAAGTGAAAAAAATACCCGTTTACAATTTTATGCGGCAACACTTTAATTTTAGTACATGCAATGTTTGTGTGTAACAAAGCTTGTTATTAAGTCACTATACAGATATATTTGTGCCCTTTTTATGGATGTTGCGCGCTAAAGTGCCCTTTTTTGAAATTTTGCACCACGCCCCTTTTCCTTCCTGTATAAAACACTAGACAAGAATCGGCTTCATGTCACCCCTGGGTGACTACAATCGGCTTCATGTCACCCCCGGGTGACTACAATCGGCTTCATGTCACCCGGGGGTGACTAGCGGCTTGAAGTCACCCTAAGGTGACAAGAATTGGCTTCATGTCACCCCCCGGTGACTTCAATCGGTTAATGTCACCCGGGGCTGACTAGCATCGGCTTAAAGTCACCCTAGGGTGACAAGAATTGGCTTCTAGTCACCCCCGGGTGACTTGTGGGCAATTTCAGGTCGATAATGACCCATTAACCATAAGTATTTGGGTCATTGTCACCCTGCGGTGACTAGAAGCTGATTTCTCGAAAAATCTCAAAAGTGCCGGACGGACGGAAAGACGGACGGACGGATGGACGGACAACGCCAAAACAATATCCCTCCGCCTTTGGCGAGGGATAATTAGATAAAAAATAACGAAAGTCAACTGGCTAGACATGAATCATCCGTACATATTTGAAATATTTATACGCGCGTTCTTCAAACAGACTGTTTTAGATTGTTTTTTTTATACATTAAAAGTAATTTTTAACTGTGATATAAAACACTAGTACTTTATAGTGACAATCAAGATGGCGATGTCTGTGCCGAAACAGGTATTTTTCGCTATTGTATACCCTTTGTTACTTTTGTTTAATTTTTAATTCTGTTTAATCTCCAGCCCTATCAGAGAGAAAGTGATTAGCGTTTATTTCCGATTAATATTTGTGTTATATATCGACTCAACTCGCTTCGAACTTTCTAAGCGGGAGCTGTGATTTTAATAATCACGCTTGGAGTTTGTTACATCACAAGCAAAAATAGCTGTTCAAATCCGTTTTATTTTTAAAAATCTATCTAAGTAAAATAAACAGATATCAGTCTTTTTTTTATTTACATATTCCTATTGTAGTTGTTCATTTTATACCAAAGTTTGACATTGTTTTTTTGTCGGACACATGGTCCGACAGTTTCCAAAATATTATCAGACCGCAGTTAATTTTATCGGATATCCAACGTCTTTCGCATGGGTTCAATGTTAATAATTCAGAGAATTAAGGAAGTGTAATCAATACAGAGAATTAAGGGAGTGTAACTTATACAGAGATTTAAAGAACTCTAACTAATACAGAGAATTAAGGAAGTGAAACTAATACAGAGAATAAAGGAGTGCAACTAATACAGAGAATCAAAGGAGTGTAACTGACACAGAGAATTAAGGAAGTGCAACTAATACAGAGAATTTAAGAAGTGATATCAATAAAGAGGATTAAGGGAGTGTAACTAATACAGAGAATTAAAGAAATGTTATCAATAAAGAGGATTAAGGGAGTGTAACTAATACAGAGAATTAAAGAAGTGTCACCAATAAAGAGAATTAAGAAAGTGCAACTGATACAGAGAATTAAGGAAGTGTCACCAATAAAGAGAATTAAGGGAGTGTAATTAATACAGAGAATTAAGGAACTCTAAATAATACAGAGAATAAAGGAAGTGTAACTAATACAGAGAATTAAGGAACTGTAACTAATAGTAATACAGAGAATAAAGAGAGTATAACTTAAACAGAGAATTAAGGAAGTGTAAATAATACAGGAAAATACGGAAGTGCAACTAATACAGAGAACAAAGGAAGTGCAACTAACACAGAGAAATAAAAGGGTAACTAATAAAGAGAATTAAGGGAGTGTCACTAATATAGAGAGCGAGGAGAAAGTAACTTATACTGAGAATTAAGAGAATATAAATTATTACTAGAATTAAGAGAGTGACACTAATGCAGAATTAAGAGAGATCGTAAAAAGTCAGAAAATTAAGAGAGTGTGACTAATTTAGAAAATGAAAAGAGTGTAATTAATACAGAGAATTAAGAGGGTGTACTAATTCAGAAAATCAAAAGAGTGTTACTAATACAGAGAATTTAAAAATATAATTATTTACTAGAATAAAGAGAGTGTAATTAGTACAGAGAATTATTGGGTGAAAATTATACAGAGAATTAAAAACATGTAATTAATTACTAGAAAGAGCTTGTATCTTATACAGTAAAGAGAAAGTAATTTATACAGATAGTTAAGAGAGTGTAACTAATACATGGAATTAAGAGAATGTAAGTTATTCAGCGAATTAAAAAAGAGAAACAAATACAGACAATTAACAGACTTTAACTCATTCAGAGAATCAAGAGACTTAACTAAAAACAGAATTGAAAATTTAGAGTACATTAACTTGTACAGATAATAAAGAGTGTGTAACTGATACAGAGATTTAAGAGAGTGTAACTTCTACTGAGAATGAAGAGTGTGTAACTAATAAAGAGAAATAAAAGAATTAAAGACAGAATTAAAAGATGGCAAATTAAATCGAGAATAAAGACAACATAATTAATACACTGAGTTTTGAGGAATGTAGCTTAGACAGAAAATTAAGAAAGTATAACTTATACAGAAAAGCAAAAGTGTGTCACTAATAAAGAGAAAACAGAGTATTACTTATACAAATAATAAAGAAATAATAACTTATACAGAGAGAATTAACCTTTTACCACTAAAATTCATATTTTGACGCATTTGTAGTTTCTTAGAAAGTTAAACTTAAATAAGACCTTTCTTACTAGATTCAAGTTTTTAAGGCTTCATTTCGAACCCTAAGATAAAGATGAGCAGCAAACAACATAAAACCTGAACAGACTACATGCCAGTTACTCGCAGGCTGTTCTGGTTTCATGCTGTTTTCACATAGCCATTTTCACTTTGCTTCTGAGTGGGAAAGGCTCAAGAAAGTATAACAAATACAGAAAGTACAAGTGTGAAACTAATACAGAGAATAAATAGAGTGTCACTACTACAAAGAATTAAGTGAGAGTAACTAATACATAGAATTTAGAATGTATAACAAATACAGAAAAGAAATAAAGTCTACTGATACAGAGAATAAATAAATTGTAAATTATACAGAGAGTTAAGAGAGTGTAACTAATACAGAGAAATAAGACAGAGTAAATAATACAATGATATAACACAGTGAAACTAATACAGAGTATTGAAAGACTGTATCTTATACAGATACTAAAAGTGTAGCTTATACAAAGAATTTAGAACGTATAACAAATACAGAAAAAGTAAGAATGTGTAACTAATACAAAGAATTAAGAGAGTTTAACTGATACCTATAATTTAGAGATAGTAACTTAGACAGAAAATTATGAAAGTATGTTTAATGAAGATTAGCAAAAGTGTGTTATTCATACATAGAAGTAATAGAGTGCAACTTATACAGAGAATTTATATAGATTATAATTTATACAAAAAATAAGAGTGTAACTTATATTATACAGAGACCTAAGAGTGTAACTAATACAGAGAACTGTGATAATGTAACTAATAGAAAGAATTATGAGGTGTATTTTATACAAATTATATAGAGAACATATACATTGAATGGAGAGAGTATAACTTATACAGACAATTAAGAGAGAGTAACTAATACAGAGAATTGAGAGAATGTAACTAATACAGATAGATAGGAGAGTGTGACTAATACTGAGATTTTAGACAGAGTAACTATTACAAAGAACTAAGAATGTAACTAAAACAGATAATTACGAGAGTAACTTAAACAGAGAATTAACACTTGACAACAAATACAAAGAATAAAGAAAGTGTAACTTATACAGAGAATTGAGAAAGTATGATAAATACATAAACATAAGAGTGTGTTACCACTACAAAGAATTCAAAGAGTAGAACCAATAAATAAAGATCATAGAAAGTAACAACTACACAGAATTAGAAAGTAATACAGAGAATTAAGGCAGTAGGTGCCTAATGAGATTGGGAATAATCGGTCGATATCGCCGTATTGGGAAATCGTTTCGGCTATAAGCCATATCTACGGTAAAGTCCGGAAATTATACTAAATACACAAAATAAATTTGTATTTTTTATTTAAGAGTTAAATTTGCTTATCTCTTTAAGATTAAATAACTATACAATAAAGATATTATTAAATTAATTTGTTTCATAAAATATTTGTGTTCATGACGTCACGGTTGTTGATATTTTCGTAGCAAAATGAAAGTGCGGAATAAAAGCGGGCGATTTGCAAAATCGAAAAAGAAGCAAACACTTATCGACAACATTGGGTACGATCACAATTATTCATTTACTGAGCTCTGCGATGGAGATCAGTGTGAAAATTACTCAAGTAAAAGCTTTACGCATTTGCTAAGTGGCGTGAAAGGAGTAAGCTGAAGTGGGTGGGGGAGGGAAGAAGATTGATTGAGCTGTAAGTTTTGCGAAACACATTACAGTAGTGTCAGTTTTGTAATCTGTGACCCATTCCTTTGACAATATATAACATTTTTGGCGAACTACAAAAGGGCCTCAGTGGTTATTTGTACGTTGTTTGTGAAAACCCTGACTGTAGAGAAGTCAACCATGTTGCTTATGGAAAGCAGCACCATATCAATACCATGTTGATACCAGGGGATACCATGCTTCGACGTAAATACCAATCTTGGAACAGGTATGCATGTCTTCATTTTTCAACCTGCCATTCATATCAATGTTTAATTATTGTACAATTGACATTGATCTTTGGACTTCTTACAAATTTTCAGACCCCTTAAAATTCCAAGTGTCATTCCCGGTGAATATTTGTTTATTGTGTAATGTATAAGGAAACATTCCGGTGTCCATCATATTCAGTTTTCAAATTTAGTTTCACATATTTGTTTTAAATTCCAATTGATTGCTCATTCATGTTTTTTAATAATGTAATGATGATACAAATGGAATATATGAAAGTACATTGTCATTATTAAGTAACTACGGCCTTATTTCGTTTTCATGTTCTTATCGTTCTCAATTCTCTTTTCAGCAATGATAGTCAGTTTGGGCGGGCCGCTTAAGGTAAATAACTTTCTTACCACTCTAAACATAACGCCTATTGCAAATAGAAATCTTAAGAAGATGGAGGCTCATGCTGAGGAGGCCATCAAGAAAATCTCAACTGCGTCATCTAACAAGGCTGCCATTGATGCTTATGAGAAAGAAATGAGTAAGTGTTAAAACTAACTTTTAATATAATGTTATTGACTATTCTGGTGCCAAATTTTAGTATTTTCCTCATCATTCCTGTCTTCTTATTTCCTATTCCAGATGAACATGAAATATATTAATAATAACTGTTTTTTTAAAGGCACTGTGTTCATAGTTAGATAGAATTACTTTTTTTTTTAAACATTTTTGGTAAGAACCCCAGGGCAGGCACATAATTAAAAATATTTATTTGTAATTGTTATAATTGCTATTAAAAGCTTAGTTCCAAATAATACAATTTTAAAACTAAATTCATTGCTTTTAGTAATAAATCTTTTGCAGGAGCAAAGGTATATTAAAATTCTGAGCTATTCATATAAATGGTTAATTCTTTTTACAAGCGATAATTTGAGTTCAATGACTTGTCAATATGTAATGTGCTTGTGCTGAAATTGATTTTCCTCATAACCAACGATCATATAAGGCGTCAGAATGAAACTTAAAGGGGAATTTTAATTATAAAATTAATGAAATAAGCATCGTGTGAATTTAATTTTGTATTTCAGTTCGAGGTACAGTAATGCCTGATATTACTCAGATTGCTGATGTGCCTTTGAAGACAAGTTTTAAGTTCTCGACGTATGTGAAGACAACAATGCCAATTTCTTCCGAAGCTCAGAAAGTGACTTGCATCTCTGTTGATGATCATGGCAACATGCGTGTAAATGGTGGAAGTGTTGATAGTGTATCAATTAAAACTTCTCTACTTGATGGTATGATGTGGCTTGCAAAGTTTCCTAAACTCTAAAGCGACCAACAGCTGAAAACATTGCGGGATCTGGACTGGCCTTGTGTCATTTGAAAGCCATATTTTCTTGTTCCGAAGAAAATGGCTTTAGAGATACTTTCATTGCTAAAAACAATGAGGGATTACCAAATGTCACAAACGCAAATAAATAATTTATCTGGAGTGGTCCCTAAGATCGGTCAGTTTTTCAGTGACGAAAAGTGACGGAACAAGAAAATATGGCTTTCAAATGACACACGGCCAGTCAAAATCATGCAATGGCTTTATACTGACGCTGAATTATGAACTTCTAGTTGTCATTAATCTGGCTGTTTTTATTAAAATATAAGTTGTATATTAGTGTGCTACATGTAAGTAACATTATAACTTATACATATTAATGCTACTTAAAATTGGGAAAACTTAGACATTTTGTGGTGAACTGCGGCTGTATTCATATGTTGCCTTTTGACGTTAGGTGACCTTAAGATGTATTATCAATGTTTTATTATATCAATATTAATTAAAAGGTAGCTAAATTTCTTCATATGTCATGGTTTATAACTGTAGCTTTTAATAAGCAGCTAGAAAACTCCCAAAAAGAAGTGATATACAAATTTATACTTAAATTCATTGCGTGATAATGAATGGGGGTAGGCATACTCAAAGTGTAATTTCTTGAGATAGGAACGGTAAAACTTCCTGAAATTCATTCAGTGTGTAGAGAATATGTTGTGTTAAATAAATATGTACAATATATGCATTTCATCACACTACAAGTGACATAAAACGTAATTAAAGTTTCTTGTCACTGAACCATTTGTTGTCAATTTTGCCATTTTATCCAGATAAGTTCAAATATTATTGCAGATCAAAGGCTCAATTCGCTTTCAATGACACTTTTTTCATGCTGTATATACTAACAAAATCCAGTTGAGTGCGTTTATTAAGTTAATTGTCAAAATATATGTATATCCCATTACAAAAAAATATATATTTTGGATAAAGGGTAAATCCATAGAAAACGCCCAACTGAGTCAAGGGTTAGGTGTATTCAACCAATTATAAAAAGTTAACCGGCTGGTAAAAAGTTTTAAAATTTTGCAATTAGTTGTAATATACAATTTACTATGTGGAAATAATAACAAAAGGTATTGCTGGAAAAGTACCCATAAGGCTCCCACTACCTTACGAAAGTATAACTCATACAGAAAATTCACAGTGTGTAACTAATACAGAGAATTCAGACCATGTAACTAATACATACAATTTAAATAGTGTAACTAATACATGGAATTAAGAGAGTGTAACTTATACAAAGAATTAATAGATAATTGAACAAATACAGACAACTCAAGAGAGTGTAACTAATACAGAGTGTAACTCATACATTTAATTGAGATATTGTAAATAGTACATATATTTCAGAGTGTAACTTATACAGAGAAATAATAAAGAATGAAATTAGTACAGAGAATTAAGAGAGTGTAGCTGATACAGAGAATTAAGAGAGTGATAAATACAAAGAATTAAAGAGTTTAACTAATACAGAGAATTTAAAAAGTGTAATTTCTTAATTCTAAAGAGGTCATTAATAATGTATAACATATACATAACAAGCGATGTGTTTGTGAAACACTATGTCCCCATTTATTTGACCTTTGACCTTGAAGGATGACCTTGACCTTTCAACACTCAAAATGTGCAGCTCCATGAGATACACATGCATGCTAAATATCAAGTCGCCATCTTCAATATTGCAAAAGTGTACATTAAATGAGCAATTTTGACACATATATTTGACCTTTGAACTTGAAGGATGACCTTGACCTTAAATTTTCACCACCCAAAATGTGCAGCTCCATAAGATACACTTGCATGCCAAATATGAAGTTGCTATCTTCAATATTGCAAAAGTTATGGCAAATGTTTAAGTTGGGGCAAACAAACACACCAACAGACAGGGCAAAAAAAAAAATGTCCCCCACTATAGTGGGTGGGGGACATAAAAATAAAAGTGTGTTACAAATACACAGAATTCAGAGCATGTAACTAAGAAACACAATTCAAATATTGCTACTAATTCACAGAATTCAGAGAGGATAACGTGTACAGTTAATCAAGAGTGTGTAATTTTAACAGAGAATTAATAGAGTGCCATTAAAGAAAAGAAAATTAAGAGCATGTAACTAATACAGAGAATTAAGCCAATATCACAAATACATTGAACTCAGATATTGTAAATAATACAGAGAAATAATAGAGAGTGAAATAAGTACAGATAATTAAGAGAGTGTTACTAATACAGATAATTAAGAGTGTGTAACTGATACGTAGATTTATGACGGTGTAACTTCTACTGAGAATAAAGAGTGTTAATTATACAAAGAATTAAAAGAATCATAGACAGAATTAAAAGATGGCAAATTAAAGCGAGAATAAAGACAACATAATAAATACAGAGTATAAAAAGTGTGTAACGTAGACAAAAAAAGAAAGTATAACTAATATAGAAAAGCAAAAGTGTGTTAATAATTAAGATAATTAAGAGTGTTACTTATAAAACTAATTAAGAAACTAGTTACCTCAAAATCAATAGGGGTCATCTGCGAGTCAATCTACCCATGAAGTTTCATGATCCTAGGCGTATGCATTCTTGAGTTATCATCCGGAAACCATTTTACTATTTCGGGTCACCGTGACCTTGACCTTTGACCTAGTGACCTCAAAATCAATAGGGGTCATCTGCGAGTCATGATCAATCTACCCATGAAGTTTCATGATCCTAGGCGTATGCGTTCTTGAGTTATCATTCAAAAACCATTTTACTATTTCGGGTCACCGTGACCTTGACCTTTGACCTAGTGACCTCAAAATCAATAGGGGTCATCTGCGAGTCATGATCAATGTACCTATGAAGTTTCATGATCCTAGGCCCAAGCGTTCTTGAGTAATCGTCTGACAACCACCTGGTGGACGGACCGACAGACCGACATACCGACAGACCGACAGACATGAGCAAAGCAATATACCCCCTCTTCTTCGAAGGGGGGCATAATAATACAATATAGAGAGAATTTAGAAAGTATAACTAATACAGAAAAGTAGAAGTGTGTAACTAATACAGAGAATAAATAGAAAAAATAAAAGAATTCAGAGAGAGTAACTAATACAGAGAATTAAGAAAGTATAACAAATACAGAAAAAAGTCTAACTAATACTGAAAATAAATAAAGTGTAACTTATACAGAGAATTAAGAGAGTGTAACTTATACAGAGAAATAAGACAGAGTAAATAATTCAAAGAATGTATGTTTAATGCTGATTATTAAAAGAATGTTACTCATAAATAGAAGTAATAGTGTGTGACTTATACATAGAATTAATATAGATTATAATTGATACAAAAAATAAGAGAGTGTAACTAATACAGAGAACTAAGAGTGTAACTGATACAGAAAACTGTAATAATATGACTCATACAAATAATTAAGGGGTGTATGTTATACAAAAATATAGAGAACTTATAAAGAGAATTGAGAGAGTATAACTTATACAGATAATTCAGAGCGCGTAACTTATACAGAGAATTAAGAGAGTGTATACAGAGAGATAGGAGAGTGTGACTAATACATTATGTACAGAGAATTTAGACAGATTAACTAATACTAGGAATTCAGAGTGTAACTAATACAGATAATTGTGAGATAGTAACTTAAACAGAGAATTAACACTTGACAACAAACACAGAAAATAAAGAGAGTGTAACTTATACAGAGAATTGAGAAAGTATGATAAATACATAAAAGTAAGAGAGTGTTACTTATATATAGAATTCAAAGAGTAGAACCAATGAATAGAGAGCAGAAAAAGTAACAACTACACAGAATTAGAAAGTATAACTTATACAGAGAATCAAGACAGTATAACTAATACAGAGATTTAAGGAAGTACAACACATACAGAAAATTCACAGTGTGTTACTAATACAGAGAATTTAAACCATGTAACTAATACATGCAATTAAAATAGTGTAACAAATAATAAGATTAAGATAGTTTAACTTATACAGAGAATAAATAGACAGTGTAACAAATACAGACAAGTCAGATAGTGTAACTATTACATTTAATTGAGATAGTGTAAATAATACATATATTTCAGAGAGTGTAACATATACAGACAAATAATAGAGAGTGAAATTAGTACAGAGAATTAAGAGAGTTCAACTAATACAGAGAATTTAAAGAATTTTATTTCTTAATTATAAAGAAAATTAATTAAGAAATAATATTTTTCTATCATGGTTTGTTGTAGAATAACCCACAGTAAGGAGTATAGATGCATAGGAATTAAATCACGAGTGCGAAGCACGAGTGATTTGATAGCACGCATCTATACAACTTACTGTGGGTTATTCGACAACAAACCATCATAGAAAAATATTATTTCGATTCAAACACGATTCTGATTGATTTGGTTCAAGCTTTAGGACGTGAACTATATTTTTCAATACTCCGCCCTTCTTAGTACAAAGTTCACTATTTAGTGACATCATTTACTTGTACAAACATATGACGTTGTTTTCATTTAATAAATATTTTGCAAATGACGTCACTTTCATTGAAAACAACAATCGTAGAAACTTAATGACGTCACGTTTATTGATGCTACTGAAAAGCTGACATGCTATAAATGTTTTCTGAATTACGTTTCCTAACAAATAACATTCTTTGTAGGCGTGGTTATGCCACTTATCACCAAATATACAATTTGTTGTTTCATTACATTTATATACATGCTACATTTATTACATAATTTCTTTTAGAGAGGGTGTTAGCACGTGCATTTTACTGCAATATTTTCTTTATTTATTCGGAACTATTTTCGAAACATTAAGCTCCGCCCATAAGTTATTGCAGAATAACCCACACTTGATTTCCTTCTTTTTCTATAGAAAACAAGTTGCGCGCCGTGTTAGAATAAAGTATAACATATACATAAAAATAAAAGTGTGTTACAAATACACAGAATTCAGAGCATAACTTGTACAGTTAATCAAGAGTGTGTAATTTTAATAGAGAATTAATAGTGTCATAAATACAGAGAATTAAGAGCATGTAACTAATACAGAGAATTAAGAGAATGTAACAAATATATTGAATTCAGATATTGTAAATTATACAGAGAAATAATAGAGAGTGAAATAAGAACAGATAATTAAGAGAGTGTTACTAATACAGAGAGTTAAGAGAGTGTGAGTTATACAGAGAACTGAGACCAGCTTTCAAAAAAAAATTAAAATGTGTAATTAATACTAAGAATTAAGATTAGGGCTGTCACGATACGCCGTGAGCGTACTGCAGTATATCGTGGTACGGCAACACTGTATCGCGGTACGTACCGCAATATTTTACAGAATATGTATCTGTGAAGAAAACAGCAGAATGACAAGTTTTACAAACTTTATTAAACTCAATAATCAGAAAACACTGGTATCATAGTATGACTAGAAACTGTAAAAGAAACTGTAATAAACTTCATAGAAGTAGTCATTGTTATTGTTCGCGTCTTTTTCTAAAATGTCCGCCATGTTGTTTACAATAGCTGTGACTACGATCTGTGTAAATCGAACGCTTCAAGGGCATGTTCAAAATGCGGAGTCAGCGGGCCCAGTATTGAAAATCCGTAGCGTTCTGACTCTTCCTAGACTAATTCAGAATCTTAAGATAACATGATTCGGAAGTGCCATGCTTTGAACGATCGATATACTAAAGAAAGAAAATAAGAAATAGAATAAACATCTTTTGGATAATTATGAACTTATTTGCAAAGGAAATCTGTCCCTAATTCCAAAAAAGGTACGGACCCATACATCACCGTATTTTAAACGTGAAAGTTAAACATCTACAAGTGGAAGCGCTTGCTTGACCTGGATATTAACGGATTATTTATTTAGCCCTTTTGAATCGCTTCTACATTTTTCAAAACGATATCTATATCAAAATAATTATGTAATGTATTTATATCTGTGCTAATATAATAATATTTAAAAAAACGGTGCGGCAACGCCGTACCGCGGTGCGATTTTTTTCACAACATGCACGGCAATATACCGATATACCGGTGAATCGTGACAGCCCTAATTAAGATAGTTTAACTAATACAGAGAATTTAAACAGTATACAGAGAATTAATTTAAAAAAGTATAACTAATACAGAGAAGTAAAGTGTGTAATAAATACAGATTATTCAAAGCATGTAACTAATACAAAGCACTCAAATAGTGTAACTATTACATATAATTCAAAAAGAGTATTTTATGCACAGAGTTAGGAGTGATTAACTTAAACAGAGAATTAAAAGAGAGTGTAATTTATACAGAGAATAAGATAGTTAAACATATACATATATTTTAGAAAGTATAACTTATGTAATTAAAACATTTAATTCAGATAGCATTAATAATACATAGAATTCACTGAGTGTGTAACTTATGTAGATAATTAAGAGTGTGTAATTAATACAGAGAATTAAAAAGATTGTAACTCAGAATGATTAAGAGAAATAAACTAATACAGAGAATTAAGACAGTGTAACTTATACAAAACAAGTGTTCCGCGGTCGGAGACATATGCCCCCCCAAACAGGGCTTTGAACTAGTGACCCAAATTTCAATAGGGGTCATCTACTGTCAAAGGCCAATGCACATGGGAAGTATCAATCCAATCGGTCAATTTGTTGACAAGTTATTGATCTGAAACGATTTTCACACTAAGTGTGATAGTGACCTCGACCTTTGACCTAGTGACCTCAATTTCAAAAGGGATCATCTACTGTCTAAGGCCAATACACATGTGAAGTATCAAGCCCATCGGTTAATTTGTTGACGAGTTATGGATCAGAAACAAACTGATCTACCGACAGAAAGACTGGTCTGCCGACAGAATGACTGACCTACATCCAGCAAAACAATAAACCCCTTATTCTTCGAAGAGGGGCATACAAATAAAATAGTGTAACTAATACAGAGAATTAAGACTGTCACTTACCGTAATTACTCTATGTTTTCGGACACTTAAAAATAATATAAAAAATTCGTGTCCGAAAACATAGATACGAAAAATATTCACAAAATGCAGGTGTCCGAAAACTTGGAGTCGAAAATTGAAGTGTCCGAAAATAGCGTCAATTGTATCAACAACTACCGGTAATAGCATGCGCTTGTAAAATACCATGCCGTATAGTATAAATTACAGTTATATATATTTGCACTGCATTTTAAATAATTTTAAATGCTTAATTTATTTGACAGAAAGTTACTACAAGGTTGTACTTTGACCAACGAGTTCAAAGAGAATGTGACGTGCCGATACTCGCTAGTATGAACCTGTAATTAACGCAAAAAGCAAACTATGAATTCTTTGTTTGTTCATTTCAGACACCTTCCATTGTTCGTAAAACTTGCAATAGGGTGCATCACACTTTGAAGCGTTTAGTATTTGTCACAGGTATTTTACTTAGAAGGGGTAGGACCATTGCGTTAGATAATTGAACTGTTAATCGGTACTGCCCCTGGTAAGTGTCATAACGCTTATGCTATCGGGCGAAACCATTGTTTAATACCGGTTTACAAGGTTATTTACCCAATAACGCAATTTAATGGTCCGTTGCCCTCAGGCATGCACCTTCCATGTTTTATGATGTTAATCTGGTTGTAAAACCCCATGATTGAAGTGTCATTAGATATCGAAAACAGGACCGAAATTTGGTAAAATAGCGCTGTAAAATATTCTGTCTGAAAACTTAGAGACATAAATAATAGACGAAAAATCGTGTGTCCGAAAATTAAGAGTCATGAAAAATAATTATTTTTGCTAAAAAAGGGGGTGTCCGAAAACTTAGTGTCCGAAAACATAGAGTTATTACGGTATACACTAAATAAAGTGTAACTTATACAGATAATGAAGAAAGCATCAATAATGCAGGAAAGTGTGAAACTAATACAGACATTCAAGAGCTTGTTACTTATACAGATAATTAATAGAGAGTAAAACATACAGAGAATTAAGAAAGAATAAGTAATACAGAAAAATAAAAGTGTGTTATAAATACAGAAAATAGAGTGTAACTTAAACAGAGAATGAAGAAAGCATTACTAAAACAGAGAACTAATAGAGTGTGCAACTAATACAGAGAATTATGAGAGTGTTACTAATACAGATAATTAACAAAGTATAACTAATGCAGAGAATCATGAGAGTGCAACTAATGCAAAGAATTAAGGGAGTGTACCAAAATAAATTTTACAACTAATGAGAATGTAACTAATACTAAAAATTAAGAAAGTATAACTAATACATAGAATTATGAGAGTGTAATGCAAAGAATTAAAAGAGAATAACATATAAAGAGAATTAAGAGAGTGCAACTTATACAGAGGATGAAAATCATGTAACTTATACAGTGCATTAAGAGGGTGTTACTTATATTTAGAAAATCAAGAGAGAGAAACTAATACAGAGAAATATTCAGTGTAAATAAAACAAAGATTTAAGAAAGTGTAACTTATACAGGGAATTAAGAAAGTATAACTATTAAACCAGACATGTAAGAGTGTGTAACAAATGCATAGACATCAGATAGTGTAACTTATGCAGAGAATCAAGAAAGCATAACTTAAACATATAGGATCTTGCATGAGTGGTCTTTATTTAGGTGACGAGTTTAATAAATAAAATAAAAAATGACCACGAATCTACGATTCTCTTGATAACATGACCAACAAATTTTCTTTTTATTTTATGCTCTTTTCACTGTTTATTGACATTGTTAAAGAGTTTAACTGAAGAAATTCGCTGGAATTATGATGTCATTTTGTAAAAAAAGTGACGTCATTTCACAGTTATATTAAACTAGTGTAATAACACCCGTGTAATAAACAAAATTGAGCATTACGTTATTTCATCCCTGGAGCGTAGGTCATGTTATAAAGAGAATTAACAGAGAGTATAGCTAATACAGATAATTAAAAGAGAGTATAACTAATACAGAGAATTGAAAGCGAGTATAACTAATACAGATAATTAACAGAGAGTATAACTAATACAGAGAATTAACAGAGAGTATAACTAATACAGATAATTAACAGATAGTATAACTAATACAGATAATTAACAGAGAGTATAACTAATACAGATAATTAACAGAGAGTATAACTAATACAGATAATAAACAGAGAGTATAACTAATACAGATACTTAACAGAGAGTATAACTAATGCAGAGAATTAACAGAGAATATCACTAATGCAGAGAATTAACAGAGAGTATAACTAATACAGAGAATTAACAGAGAGTATAACTAATACAGAGAATTAACAGAGAGTATACCTAATACAGAGAATTAACAGAGAGTATAACTAATACAGAGAATTAACAGAGAATATAACTAATACAGATAATTAAAAGAGAGTATAACTAATACAGATAATTAAAAGAGAGTATAACTAATACAGATAATTAACCGAGAGTATAACTAATACAGATAATTAACAGAGAGTATAATTAAGACAGATAATTAACAGAGAATATAACTAATACAGATAATTAACAGAGAGTATAACTAATACAGATAATTAAAAGAGAGTATAACTTATACAGAGAATTAACAGAGAGTATAACTAATAAAGATAATTAACAGAGTGTATAATTAATAAAGATAATTAACAGAGAGTATAACTAATACAGATAATTAACAGAGAGTATAATTAAGACAGATAATTAACAGAGAATATAACTTATACAGATAATTAACAGAGAGTATAACTAATACAGATAATTAAAAGAGAGTATAACTTATACAGAGAATTAACAGAGAGTATAACTAATACAAATAATTAGCAGAGAGTATAACTAATACAGATAATTAACAGAGAGTATAACTAATACAGATAATTAACAGAGAGTATAACTAATACAGATAATTAAAAAAGTTAAGCTTATACAGATATTTAAGAAAGTATATGTCTTATATAAAAAAGGAAGAGTGTGTAACTTATATAGAGAATTCAGAGTTTGTAACTCTTACATTGAATCCAGTTAATGTACTAATACAAAAAATGAAGAGAGTTTAACTAATACAAAAAATTAAGGGTGTAACAAATACAGAGAATTTAGAGCGAGTAACAAATAAAAAGAACAAGAGATGTGTTTGTCAGAAACACAATGCCCCCTATTGCGCCGCTTTGAAGCCATATATTTGACCTTTGACCTTGAAGGATGACCTTGACCTTTCACCACTCAAAATGTGCAGCTCCACAAGAAGTAAGTAAGAAATTGAATGGAGAATTTATTATATTTTTTTTTTGACCTTGAGGATGACCTTGACCTTGACCTTTCACCACTCAAAATGTGCAGCTCCACGAGATACACATGCATACCAAATATGAAGTTGCTGTGTTCAATATTAAAAAAGTTATGATAAAACTTTAACGAAGGTTTAAGTTTTAGGAATTAAAAATACAATGATATTTGACCTTTGACCTTGAAGGATGACCTTGACCTTGACTTTTCACCACTAAAAATGAGCAGCTCCATGAAATACACATGCATGGTAAATATCAAGTTGCTATGTTCAATATTGCAAAAGTTATCAAACTTTAACCAAGGTTCAAGTTTTGTGACACACACATATAATGACTGACTGACACAATGACAGACAGACAGACAGGCCAAAAACAAAATACCCCCGATCTTTCGATGCGGAGGCATAAAAAAGAGGGTGTGACTTATAGAGTGAATAAAAGGAGTGTAACTTGTACAGAGAAAAAAGAGAATCTGCAAGCACAGAACTGTACAAAAGAATGTTCTTCATCAACAACAACAACATGATGTGTATTTTTCATAGCTGTAGTATGTTCCAATTTTCTATTATCATAAGAGAAAATTACTAACCAGATGGTACCTTATAATGTTTAAAGCGAGATTATAAGATTTTTTATATGTGTTAAATTGTAATATATTAATAAAATATGTTACAATAACACAAAATAGGCAAGAAAAATTATACAATGATGACGAATTTCATAATTGCAGCAAAGACAAATTAGCACCCTGAGCCGATTGTGACGAAGATATTTCGCACATATTTTCCTACAATAACCATAGCATTCGTCTTTTTAGCAAGTGCTTGTGTGTCATATGAAAAGATATTGTTGCAGGAATTTAAAATGAACCGTTAAACTAAATTTAGATTCACATCATACATGCATGATTTACATGCTGGCAAATTCGACTGTACAGTCCAATCCCTACTTCCGATCACCCCTCATCGCTGATCGCCCCGTGTAGGCGGCAGGTCTGTGCCGCGACCGTCGATAAACACTATATAATGCAACCCTCTTAAGTGGTAACCCCGTTTCTACGGCCAGCGGCCAGCAATTTTGCATCCCAAATGTTAAATTTCCCCCATATGAGTGGTCACGCGCGAGAAAGTCAGTCATGTACATTGGCAAAATTACACCCACGCAACGGCGAAAAAATCGATATGTACTTCCAGTCTGTGGTTTAGGCTCTGTAGTACTGAAGCGTGATGATTGATAAACATTTTGACAGCCAGTTTGCAAATTGCAATTAATTAGCGGCGGATTATGGGATTAAAAGCAATATGCGACCGTTTGATCTTTTTGTTTCCGCACGTGCGAATATCACCTATTATTACTAGAAAAGAGATTCTTTAGTTATAGTTTATTATTTGTAGCTGTTGAATCATACTTTTTCAAGCACACATTTATGACAATTATCGGCTTATTAAAAGTTAAAAAGAACAACGAAACTTTCAACCAAAATCAACTGATCTACATGTTCTCTGTGCTACAAAGTTTTTATACAAAAATCAATACATGCACGCTTTCTATGGGTATGGCGTGACATTGTACATTGGTGCATAATTTTCGCGCGCTTTTGTCACTACAAAAGAAATACATGAGGACTTTTTCGATGCTTGAATTTGTAAAAGTCTCGTTAACATAAAGCAATCGGGAGTGTGTTTCGGATTACAAATTATTATTTTCATTCGGGAATTAAACAAAACATTTATATTTATTTAATATTTACAATGATTTCAATATTAATTTTGATAAAACACTTTATGCGGCGAAACATGTTTTTATAATATTATGCATGAAAAGCACGATTACCAGGAGGATTACACCTGGTTGCTATTATCAGTCTCTTAAGTAACTGGCCACGATTTTATTGTGGAGGAGATCACTGTCGGGACCAATTCGTGCGGTAGGTATTACAAAGCCATGAAACTGCAATAAACCAATTAAATTATCGATTGATAGTGACACAGGAGTTATTCACGCATAACTGATTCACAACTGTTCTAGTAACGAAAACATTGTTGAAAGCATCATCCATTATGAGAAAATGTGCATTCAGTTCTCCATAGAAGGGTTGGGGTCAGAATACCCTTTAACTGAAATTGTGACCAAGAACTGAACACTGTATTATGTGATCATTTTGGTGATTTCCTCAAACAAAACTGTTCATTTGATCTTCTGAATGTATTTGTGTTAATATTCTGTTTATAATTTAAGTATTATCAGCCCTTTTGATTGTATTTTCAATAATTTTGTTTCATTTCAACTTAATCCTCATTTTATGAAGATTAAAATCAATCCAATTAAATATCATGTTTTGTAGATAAATCTATTTAAATAATTCAAATATATATGCAAGTATAAATTTTTACTATTCATTTGTTAAACAGTAAATCTAAAACAGATTAAATTTCATATAATGCATTTTTGAAAAAAAAAACACAAACAATTTACGTCTTATGGTTATTCCAACTTCATATAATTGTGTGTTGATGTTCAACGCAGTGGCAGACAAGTGGAACCATAAAACTGTATGTGACGGACACACAAAATAAAAAACTTTGATGTGTGTCTACTAAGTTGTATATTGGGAAAGGGAATTTCCACACTTAGTTTTACAAAATTTATAATATATATAGAGCTTTTACATCTGACACTCTCTTACAATCTATCAAGTCTTACAAAATGGTATTATTGCATAGTAACTTACTATTCATAGTAAAATATTTAAGTTGAAATTGGGCTTAACACCCTGAATTCTACCACTCAATATTGGATGTGCCATTTAAATTACTGGTGTATGGGTACACTGAAAGGTGTGCAAGAAATCCTAATCAATATTGACACCTGGCACAACAGCACCATGTAATAACTTCTAAATATTCTATAATGAACAACAGCAACACAATAACGACGCTTTCATTTTCTGTAAATTCATAATTCAAATATCGTGTTTTGAAATTGTCCTGAAATTTTGTTTAAAAAAAATGTCATACATAGGATAAACAACAGGAAGATAAGCATGTTAGAAGTTTGTTGTCGATAAGCTAGACTCTAAGAGTGAGGTCGGGTGTCCCCGAACATGAGGACTAATTGAACAGGCATTTACTACTTCGAAAACTTACTTCATAGCAACCAAACCTAAAACCTATACATTTCTTGTATGCGATATAAAAAAGCAATCTTAAAAATTTCAACAAATATTTTGTTTACACTTCTGTTCCTTTTTTGCTGTTTAAATAAGGGAAATGTTCCTTATTCCGGATTTAAACTAGAGATTTGTCACAGACGTGTCATATATCCCCACATGCTGCATTGACACAGAATATTTTGCATGCTGTCTTCACAAAACAAGAGAAGCTAATTGATGGCGATTTTTATGAATTATTATGCCATTATCATTTATGGCCATTTTGACCTTTGAACACACTTGAATTTTTTTGCATGACAGGCCGTCCAACGACTGTGAACAAAAGTAATGTACAGAGTCATTTTAAAATCTCACAATGAATGACAAAGTTATTGCCCAGACAGCTCATTTATGGCAATTTTTAACTTTTGAACTCCAAGTGTGACCTTGACCTTGGAGATATTGACGTAATTCTTTAGCATGACAAACCCTCTAATGATTGTGAACAAATGTATCAAGTAATGTTAAAATCTCACAATGAATGACATAGTTATGGCCCGGACAAGATCATTTATGGCCATTTTTGACCTTTGAACTCAAAGTGTGACCTTGACCTTGGAGATATCGACGTAATTCTTTCGCATGACACACCGTCCAATGATTGTAAACAAATGTACAGCGTAATTTTAAAATCTCACAATGAATGACATAGTTATGGCCCGGACAAGATCATTTATGGCCATTTTTAACCTTTGAACTCAAAGTGTGACCTTGACGTTGCAGATATCAATGTAATTCTCTCGCATGACACACCGTCCATTGATGGTGAACAAATGTGCCAAATGATTTTTAAATCTCACAATGAACAACGTAGTTATGGCCCCGACAAGCTCATTTATGGGCAACTCCAAGCGTGACCTTGACCTTGGAGATATCGACGTACTTCTTTCGCACGACACACCATCCCATGATGGTGAATAAATGTACCAAGTCATTTTAAAATCTAACGATAAATGACATAGTTATGGTCCGGACAAACTTTTGGTTTAAAACGCACTAAGTGACCCCGTGACCTAGTATTTGATCTGGTATGACCCATATTCAAACTTGACCTAGACAAAGTTACTTCTATATAGCCCCCATTACCAATGGTAATGGGGGTATAACAAGGAATGAGGAGGTAGTTAAAAAAAAATTTTACATGAAAATTCTTTAGTAGTTCTAAATACACAATTTAGCATTTTGGTCCTGAGTAAAGATTGGAAAACATGCATTTGAACACCTAACAGCTGAAAGGTTTATTTGACAACCAATTAAAAAATATACATATTTAAATGTTTACACAGTTAAATCTGTTGAGGATCTGTCTTATATTTAACAACTACTGATTCTTTAAATAATGGTCACTCAGATACATATGACTTGTGACAATTATACCAAAATATCCACATTATTCAACAATTAAAAGATGAACACAAAAAGAATACTTGCTATATTTAAAACAAGAAATATCTTTAAAAAAGATATACGGCGTAAATAGTTTAATGAATGAGATCAAGGATAGCGAATGTCTTTTTCTGTGCAGTTCTTAGCTGCATCACACGCAGTACGGGATGTTACGGGGAGTTTTCGCGGCTTATTTTACATTATAACATATTGCTGGTCATAAACCTATAGATACAAAACAGAAAACCAAAAGAAGAATGGAAGTGAAATTTAAACATATGAGTCAACCGGCCACACGAGAAGTATCCGTATTTATAGGCGCGTTCTTCGAACAAACCTGTTTTAGTGGTTTGTCGGGCATTGCTATTTGATTCGATTATTAACAGTATCAATTATCATCGTGCTAATGCTTAAAGTGATATTTTGGGCATTTTGCACTGTTGAATTGAGCTGAAAAGAATTAACAGGTCAAAATAGTTAGTTAAAATGTGGTTACTGATTAATTATCTGCAACTCACCTTGCTACCAGTTGTTTATAAAAATATATTTTATATTCGATATTCTTACGTGACCCACCCAGTCCTGTAAGCTGAAATGATCCGTAAAACAATTTCGTGTCTTTGTGTCGTATGAACAAATCTGCACTAAAACTAAATTTAGGTTCAACTCGTAAACGCATGATCAGTTGTCAAACGAAAGTACGGTTGATATTCAAATGCATTATTTTTCTCTTTCTGGTATATTGTTTTAGTATGATGATGCTGCATTAATTAATATAAGTGTATATGAAGTAGAAACATCAAAAATAATCAACGGTTGCGATAGACACCTATAAACTGTTACATGCTCATAATATCACTTTAGTACATTAGGCAATATGGACGAATAATTATTGTTAAATTTATCAACAATAATATTTATCATTGTATTGTTGAAAACACATTAAGAATCTATTATTTACATACCATAATTATATTGCTGAATATCTTCATTTAACATATTTCTGGTCTAAAGAAAATTCCAGGTCACCTAGTTCACGGATAGCGTCTTTATTATATAACGATTATTTTACTGGCCGCCAACTCCGGTGATGACCTGTTTATAAACTCTGAATGTCCGCGAAAAGACCCGATATACCTCGCGGGTTGAAATGCAATGCTTTAAAGTGAGGCCTCGCTTCCATTGCTCTTTATACTTTTACATGTTAACATGTTGACAGGAATAAGGAAGTAAGTACTAAATATGAGAACATAGCCTTTTAAGTATAAACGCTCTTGCGCTGGTAATACTCTGAAAATAAAAGGTGTACGCACAAACTGTATTGATGTCGAGAATTGAGTGTAAAACTGTTCTATCTATTAAGCCTTTTCATTCGAGATAAAATTGTTTCATACAGTAAAACAGTGTTACAAAGACGCGGATATGTTTCCAATGTTCTGGTGGTATACTCAAATCAGCCAATGGAATAAATGAAGTGTATTCATTCGTACCTAGCCGCGGGAAATTTTATTGGAATTTTATTGGACACTTACAAAGGTCAGGCTAAGGTGAAAAGCTGGCTTAAGACAGCTTACGCCGAAAAAAACAGTAAGAAACTTAAAAAACATATCAGCATGAGGCTGAGCCTGTAAAATTGCAGGTACAATATTTTAATTTATTAAACTGCCAGTGAATCAAATAGCACTCACCAACTTGGAGTGACCCCCCTCTTGTCTGTACCTGGAGAGGCAATTCACTTGGCTGAAAAATTATGATAAGATGAAGTATTTATTACAGTATCATTATTTAGATGATAATTTTGAAGTTATGCCTTTATGGAGTAATGAAACAAAATAATTAATAATACAGAAACAGATGATGAATTAATGGATATTATCGTGATAATATCTATTTTATTATTATTATTGATCATTATTTTAATTTGATATTTTTTTGCTGTATGTTTATATTTTTTGGTATCATTATTATTATTTAAAATGCTATATTTACAGTAGATCTACTGTATGTTTTATTTTCATGATAGATGATATTCATAATTAGGATGAGGAGGATGTTGGGAAATATTAAGAATGATGGTGATGAATTGGTGAAAATGTTAAATATTACTATTTGCAACATTTTTAAATAATTAGTATACATATTATTATAACTAAACTTAGTAAAGGACTATAATTGTATTCACGTTTGGGAATCTACATGAGTCAGCATCCTCCTCTTCCTCATCAGCAACATAAACATAACAACTTCCAACATAAAGCAATAAATGCAGGTCGTAAATATGAATAAGAGTAAATGCTTACATCGATATAAAATGCCATTTCGGTTGAATTTTCGATTTTCGATGCACTTTACAAATTGTATCCACGCACTATTGCTGAGTAAACAACAATGACTTTGTCGTCATAGTGTTGCTATGACGTCATAAATAGTTCGTAAGTGACGTGTCAAAAAATAGTTCTGAAAATACGTGTTAAAAAAGATATATTTTATAGAAAATATTATTTTAGAATCGGCAATAAGCATTTAATTGCGCTGGATTACAAAATTGCAAACACTGCGAATATCTTTTCTCGAATATTATCGATATATAGAGAATACTAGGTCGGTGCCGAAATAGCGGAGAATTTTTTCACCGTGGTTTATTTCGACAATGCACGTCTGATGATGGGATAAATTTAATTAATCATTTGATAGTTACGTACAGCCACTACTTTATGCGCTTTAATTTAAGTCAATATACTAATGTTAATAAATACTGTAGTGCATTTATCAACTTAAAACAACGTATACCAGGGGAAGTAGTCTTGCGACTTTAAATTAAAGTTCTGGGGGAGGTATAAAACCCGGAACTATCCGGAAATCTTTATGGTAAAACCCGGATCCGATATAAATGGTTATAACTTCATTATTATTCGTCCGATATTAATTATAATGGTACCGTTGTAAAGAAGATCCTCTACAGATTCTAACCATATCAAAATATTTTATGGCAGGGTCGTAGTCGGCCTGTAAATCGCGGACAAAGTCGGCCTGTTTTAACGTTTTTTTTTACACACGCAAATGCCGAAAAGAAAACCCGGATCCGATATAAATGGTTATAACTTCATTATTATTCGTCCGATATTAATTATAATGGTACCGTTGTAAAGAAGATCCTCTACAGATTCTAACCATATCAAAATATTATATGGCAGGGTCGTAGTCGGCCTGTAAATCGCGGACAAAGTCGGCCTGTTTTAACGTTTTTTTTTACACACGCAAATGCCGAAAAGAAAACCCGGATCCGATATAAATGGTTATAACTTCATTATTATTCGTCCGATATTAATTATAATGGTACCGTTGTAAAGAAGATCCTCTACAGATTCTAACCATATCAAAATATTTTATGGCAGGGTCGTAGTCGGCCTGTAAATCGCGGACAAAGTCGGCCTGTTTTAACGTTTTTTTTTACACACGCAAATGCCGAAAAGAAAACCCGGAACCGATATAAATGGTTATAACTTCATTATTATTCGTCCGATATTAATTATAATGGTACCGTTGTAAAGAAGATCCTCTACAAATTCTAACCATATCAAAATATTTTATGGCAGGGTCGTAGTCGGCCTGTAAATCGCGGACAAAGTCGGCCTGTTTTAACGTTTTTGTTTTACACACGCAAATGCCGAGAAGAAAACCCGGAACCGATATAAATGGTTATGACTTCATTATTATTCGTCCGATATTAATTATAATGGTACCGTTGTAAAGAAGATCCTCTACAGATTCTAACCATATCAAAATATTGTATGGCAGGGTCGTAGTCGGTTTGTAAATCGCGGACAAAGTCGGCCTGTTTTAACGGTTTTTTTTACACACGCAAATGCCGAGAAGAAAACCCGGAACCGATATAAATGGTTATAAATGCATTATTATTCGTCCGATATTAATTATAATGGTACCGTTGTAAAGAAGATCCTCTACAGATTCTAACCATATCAAAATATTGTATGGCAGGGTCGTAGTCGGCCTGTAAATCGCGGACAAAGTCGGCCTGTTTTAACGTTTTTTTTTACACACGCAAATGCCGAGAAGAAAACCCGGAACCGATATAAATGGTTATAACTTCATTATTATTCGTCCGATATTAATTATAATGGTGCCGTTGTAAAGAAGATCCTCTACAGATTCTAACCATATCAAAATATTTTATGGCAGGGTCGTAGTCGGCCTGTAAATCGCGGACAAAGTCGGCCTGTTTTAACGGTTTTTTTACACACGCAAATGCCGTAAAGAAAACCCGGAACCGATATAAATGGTTATAAATGCATTATTATTCGTCCGATATTAATTATAATGGTACCGTTGTAAAGAAGATCCTCTACAGATTCTAACCATATCAAAATATTTTATGGCAGGGTCGTAGTCGGCCTGTAAATCGCGGACAAAGTCGGCCTGTTTTAACGTTTTTTTTTACACACGCAAATGCCGAAAAGAAAACCCGGAACCGATATAAATGGTTATAACTTCATTATTATTCGTCCGATATTAATTATAATGGTACCGTTGTAAAGAAGATCCTCTACAAATTCTAACCATATCAAAATATTTTATGGCAGGGTCGTAGTCGGCCTGTAAATCGCGGACAAAGTCGGCCTGTTTTAACGGTTTTTTTTACACACGCAAATCTAGATGACAATATACAATATACGCACCGTGAAGAAACTAACTCACAACTTATATACAGAAAATATTTGAATTAAATCATTAAAGGCACTTCTAGCAGAAGAACCTGGAGTTCGTAAAGACTTTTATTAAAAAGTAAGGAAATGAACTTTCAATTATTACTTTAATCAGCAATTCAACAACAAACGGGCCATATTAAAGGGTTTCATGTGACCTAATGAACTGAACTGTTAGCCCAAAAACCCCGCCCAAAACAGATTGTCATCCTATTCGTTGCCATCCTTGCAACCACAATTTACCTACGAAGGTCAGATCGGGATTCGAACCCGAAACCACCCATTAGCCATCTAAATAAGATATGATTCCGGCCTGGGTTGCTCTACCAATTAAGCTATTCTGACCTTTTGAAAAATATATGGGTAAACTGCAATTCTGTTGAATAGCATGATTAACTTGCTTAGAAAAACGTTTCCAAAGAATTACATGTACATTTCATTGAAATTGTTTTATGATTTAGAACGATATATTTGCAGTTTAAAAGGTCACACGAGGCAACGTTTGAAAAGCCCACAAAAGCTTCCGTTTGTAAAATGGTGATAATTTGCCGACCGTGTAGTTCATATAAACCCTTATTTTGCACAAATCGGGAAGAAACATTTATGGATCGAAAACCAACTGCAGATAAGAGCAACATAACAGTCCTTGTAACTAAGTAACTTTTTTGTTTTAAAATCGCACAAAAGCTGCTGTTTGTAAAATAGATAAAATCACCTTATGTCTGCACTCATCTGAAGTATATATGGTTCGAATACCATCTGCGGATAAGAGCAACTAAACAGTCCGGGGCAATTGCACTTTACCGGTACGCACTATAACCCAAGCCCTTATAATTAGTGTTAAGTTGCGCAAATTTCGGAATCCATGATGGCAGCGTACCGGTAAAGTGCAATATAGCCAACATAAATAAGGAGTTAAAGCGGGACTGCACGATTTGTGTCAAATATGTTAATCAGCAATTAAACAACAAACAGGCCATATTAAAAGGTTTCATGTGACTAGACGAACTGATGAACTGAACGGTTAGCCCAAAACCCCGCCGAAAACAAATTGTCACACTATCCGTTTCCAGCCTTGCAACCACAAGTTTACCTACGAAGTTCAGATCGGGATTCGAACCCGAACCCACCCATGAGCCATCTAATGATACCGGCCTGGGTTGCTCTACCAATTAAGCTATCTGACCTTTTGAAAAATATGTAGGTAAACTGCAATTCTGTATAATAGCATGAATGACTTGCTCAGCAAAAGTTTACAGTTATTCGCACATCCCTGCTCATAGCAAAACACAATTGACTAACATAAAATCTTTTTCCGTAAATTTATAAATCTTTAATCGAAACATCTTCATTCATTTTCATAAGATAATGTTTTATTAATTTTGCATTGCCTTGTAGCTTTACATTTAAATTAGGAGATTTGTGACGTATATCGTGTGTGGTCATTTCAGTGACGAAAAAAACTAGTTTAACCTCAAAATATTTAACATACAGTCCACACAGGCTAAACAGGGTCGACACTCTTCGCTGTTATGACATTTTTCGTTTAAATGAAGTCTCTTCTTAGCAAAGATACCATTAAGGCGGAAAGTGTCGTCCCTCATAAGCCTGTGCGAACTGCACAGGCTAATCTGGGACGACACTGTACGCACATGCATTATGCCCAGTTTTCTCAGAATACGACACATAGTTTAAACGCATTTTCGATAGAATTAGCGACGACATATGAACGTGGTTTGTTTTTAACAGTTAATTATTTATTCAAAGCATCATCAAATGCAAAACGTATTTAGGATTGTTTGTTAGGATACTAACTATTTACTACATTTAATCTTTAAAAAATCACAATTTGGAAAACTCACGTGTTTTCGCAAATATTGCAAGTTCGCGACTCATTTTCACAATTCTGAAGAATTCGCGACTTCAGAAATTTCACAAATTAGGCATGTTTCTTCAATGGCCATTATATACTTTCTTTAGCGCGTTACCTGACTTAACGAGTGTTGGTTTCTATTCAAATCTGCTAAATACTGCGCTCTTAATTAGAATCGCATGAACGGTTTTGGTGGCATTGTTGATGACGTAAATTACTTAGATTATAAGACTTATACTACTAAATGCTGATTGAGCAAATACGACGTAAACAGATCATAATTTCAACAAAGTCATATTCTTGATGCAATTTATGTTTTTATGAACGTGTTTACACGAGCATTAATTTGTACCCGCGCTTTCGGTAAATCTAGTAACCGTTTATAGATATATAAATATATTTACGTAAAACAATGACACTGCGATAAGATGCACTAACGCGCATAATATAAAATGGTTTAAGAAATCAAGTATATTATGACCAGGTCGGAAATTAACTCATTAGCAATGGTTACCCACGCTTGATTTATAATAGTTTCAGATTTTAATTCGCACCGTTCGCTTAACTCAACGTTCAATGGCACGCGAACTTATTATTGTAACTAATGCAAGCTAAAAATAAAATGTGAATATTTTCTAAAAAAACCACTATCCTGCGAAAATGGATCTTATTTAATTGTGGTTCCCTCTTATGTTGTCCGTCGACTTTAAGAATAATGTGTCAGTAATAAAAGTATTGTACATATTCACATGCTTTGTAATAAATGAAAGATGCAAATGTGTCCAATTCATCTTTTTCAGTGCGCTTAATGTAGCTTCTTTAATATCCAACTTAATTAGCGCCGTCTTTATTAAGGCTATGTCTATTTTAAGAACAGATTACGGGGCGCCTAGATTACAGTGAAGTTTATACTAATGTGCAACAATGATGTGGGTCCACTTTCGTTGTTTATTTTATATGTACATAACAATTTGGCAATAACTGACATCAGTTATTTTCAGTAAATCCAATTTGTTCATAACAGTAGCCAGGTGCCTGAGATAGAGCTGATAAATAGGGATAACCACAGCAGGTGGCTAATACACAGTGTAGACTTCCCCTGTTGTATTATTGGAATTGTTTTTTATCTGATTGGCATTTATGAAGTGTATTAATTCGGGTCTGTTGGCGATCATTTTATGTGCAAAACTGTGTTTCTTACTGACTTTCAATCGTTATGCTTTTAAACACAATTTCATGAAACCATTTAATTAAATACATTGGCGCGTTGGAACATGAATTGTAAATCAAGCTGAGTGGTATCAGTTTTTAAATCGCATAACTCGCTTAAATCAACGTTCAATATCACGCACGCTTAACAAAATTATAAAAACATCACGTGATTCATTATATTGGTTTAAAAAAGTATGTACACATATGATATGTATTGTTATATTTTGTTTTTGTTTTTAATCAACAAGAAAAAATAAAACATTGTCATATATATAGCGCTTTACCTTTGCAAATTCTACATTACATAAAGAAGTATCGTATTTGTTAAAGTGAACATGCTTGACATATTTATAATGCATTATTACAAGTAATATAGTGCACACGGAATGTGACCTTTAACTTTATGCAATCCACATTTTTAAGCGTCGTATTGTAACAGTAGCAGACAACAGGCATCAGGTTAATAAGAATAACTGATGTATTTATAGAACGTGAATAAAATCACCAAGTAACATGTTTTGAAATTACAAATAATAGTATAACATTATTCATCTATCAATAGTCATTAAAAGCTATGTTTAAAAGCAAATAATATCAAAATGTTTGCCGAAATAAACAATTGTGCTGTGTTTGTGTCACGCTCTATTGGTATTTAAGTCGGTCCATACAATCACCGAAAAGCACCGAAAGGCACTCAATTTCTCTCTCTATATATGCAATATATCGTTTCTAGCGTGTGTTAACGGGTTTAATTAGTTATTAATGGTTATATGAATGTATGTCTATACTACATTTTGCCCAAAATTGGATTAATATCGGCAATATACCGACCGAATAGCAATTCATGTCAAGACCGAAAAGCAATCAATTTCTTGTATATAAATGAAAAATTGCGTTTCTATTGTGTGAGTAACGGATTAAATGAGTTATAAATGGTTATATTTTATGCATACTTATACTACCTTTTGTTTATTATGATGTATTAATGCCCAAAATTGGATAAATATCGGCAATATACCGCCCGAAAAGCACTTCATGTGACGACCGAAAAGCACTCAATTTCTCGCTATATATATGAAAACTTGCGTTTCTATTGTGTGTAAACGGACTAAATTAGTTATAAATGGTTATATTTCATGCATATTTATACTACCTTGTGTTTATTATGATGTATTAATGCCCAAAATTGGATAAATATCGGCAATATACCGACCGAAAAGCACTTCATGTGAAGACCGAAAAGCACTCGATTTCTCGCAATATATATGCAAAAATGCGTTTCTATTGTGTGTTAATGGACTAAATTAGATAAAAATGGTTATATTTCATGCATATTTATACTACCTTGTGTTTATTATGATGTATTAATGCCCAAAATTGGATAAATATCGGCAATATACCGACCGAAAAGCACTTCATGTGAAGACCGAAAAGCACTCGATTTCTCGCAATATATATGCAAAAATGCGTTTCTATTGTGTGTTAATGGACTAAATTAGATAAAAATGGTTATATTTCATGCATATTTATACTACCTTGTGTTTATTATGATGTATTAATGCCCCATATTGGATAAATATCGGCAATATACCGACCGAAAAGCACTTCATGTGACGACCGAAAAGCACTCCCGCGACAGCACAGAATCACCGAAAAGCACTCAATTTCTTCATATTTTCATGAAAGTAAGCCATAAGTGCCGTTTATAATGGATTGAAAACATGTACGTATTAATTAAGTAATTAATCACTTCGTTAAATATTGATTTAAGTGTAAAGATCACGCACAAAAGTATTTTTATTTGCAACCGAAAAGCACTATCGCGCCAGCATAGAATCACCGAAAAGCACTCAATTATTCTATATATACATGAAAGTAAACTATAAGGGCCGATTTTAATGGAGTGAAAAAATGTACATATTTATTTAGTCAATAATGACTTCGTTAAATGTTGATTTAAGTATAAAAATAAAAAAGGCAGTTCTTCTTTTCATTTGCATCAAATTAAAGGTTAAAGACCGAATGTTTAAAAAAAAAACTGCTATTTTATGAATATATATCAAGCACGTACACTTAACCAAAAAATACGATATTTCTTTATTTAATGTAGAATTTTTGAAAAAGTAAAGCGCTTTATAAATAACAATGCTTCTTTCTGGTACTTCTTGAGTAAATAAACAACAATGTACAGCATATTATATTTGTACATAATTTATAAAAAGAACTATGCGCGTCCCATTGAACGTTGAGTTAAGCGAGAGTTGAGAATTAAATTACACATTCATTGTTTCATTATTTCTTTTTTACATTGAAATGATTAAAAAATTAAGTCAGAAAACCAGCTTTGCTGCATTAAATGACCTTTAACAAAACGCCATCAGACCCGAATGAATACACGTCATTTATTCCAAGCAGGTAAATAACAAATACTATAATAAAACAGGGGAAGTCTACACTGTGTATAAGCAACCTGCTGTGGGTATCGTATCAGCTCAATACACAGGAACATGGTCATAATGGCTACTGTACTGGAAAAATTGGATTTACAGTCAAAATAACCAATTTCGTTTAAGTCTACACTGTGTATTAGCAACTTGCTGTGGTGATCTTATCAGCTCAATACACAGGAACATGGCTACTGTACGGAAAAAAATGGATTTACAGCCAAAATAACTGATTTCATTTATTGCTGAAGTGGTGTGTATTTAAATTAACAACGAGCATTGATCCACCTCACCGTTGCACATTATATTAAATTAATTAATTTAATGAACTAATTAAAGGCGGCGCTAATAAAGTGTGAAGGTGGAAATTAAGAAATAAGATATATTTTCGCATGACACTGAATACACACGATACATGGATAAAATATAAATAAGACACATTTGAATCTTTCATTTCTCCAACAAAATAGCACGTAGTCACATATATCAGATAGCTTAAAGACCAGAAAACAATATAAGTTAGACACATTTGCATCTTACATATCTTAAAAAAAACAAACATGTGAATCTAAAGCAATACATTTATTACTGACACTACCTATTCTATATGTTGGCGGACAGCATAAGTTCAAAGAAGGAACCACAATTAAATAAGATCCATTTTCGAATGATAATGATTGTATAGCAAGAAGTCATATATTAATTCTAGCTAAACTTGCATTAGTTAAAATAATTGTGTTCATTAAGTTCAAATCAATCTGTTCTGTAAAAAGAGATAGAACAGATTAAAGACGGCGCTAATAAAGTGTGAAAGTGCGCGTGCCTTTGAACGTTGAGTTAAGCGAGAGGTGCGAATGAAATTACACATAATTAAAAACTGATACTATTGTGTCACCTTGCATTGTGCTAACATCAATAACACAAAAGTGTCTCGATGCTCGCGCAATAAATGGTTTTAATGGAACCATTAAAATCGCTATTATTAATACAAAGCACATGAACTAAAATTCATGCTGCAATTTCTATTTAAGAGTTTCACGTCAATTAGAAAAACTTAAAACATTTACATCAATTTACGTATAAGATGATAAACAGCATGAAGTGCTTTTCGGTTGGTACATTGCCGATATATTTATAACTTGCTACCAGTTGATTATAACTATATATTTTATTTGATATTTTACATGACTGTCTTAGTCCTCTAAGCCGAAATGATCCGTAAACTAAAAAAGTTTCTTTGTGTCGTATTACTTAAACTAAATTTTGATTCACATCGTGCATCGAATCATTTCTGTCGGTCATGTCGGTTGATATTCATTATTTTTCTGGGATTGTTTTAGTATGATGCTGCTGCCTTTGCAAATATAACAGAATAGTTTATTTTTGACTTAAGCATGTGAAGCTCATCGTTATTAACATACATATAAATAACAGCATGCGTTGAAGTACACCCAAAAACACACATAATTTTAAAGAATAAATAATCTAAATAAACACGAAATATATTTCGTGAACATATTTCGTGAGAATGGTACATGGATGGGTTTAATACACAGTGGTCACACAATGTTATGCATATAGGTTTACAAAAATATAGATACAGTTACATATTTCTGACCTTATTTTTTTTTGTGAAAAATGTACTTCTATTTAACACTACATATATATGACATTTTCTCTTATTTTAAAGCATGTTAAACAATACATGGCTAGCTTTCTTAATACAGTTTTGTTTGTGCTATTAAGTAGTTTAATAAACATGAACATATTCGGTCGGATTCTATAATATTTCGGAATTAATGCATTCCTAACATCATTATAATAAGGGCATTTAAGAACAAAGTGAAATTCATCCTCGATGTCATTTAGGTTACATAATATACATTTGCGTTGATCTCTGTCAATAAGTGTATATTCAGTTATTATCCTTTATAAAAGTGCGGCTCGTGTGAATTAGTGAATAGCAGAAGCATTTGTCTGCTTAATTAAGATCCGTGTTAGTGTTCGTGTGTCGTATGAATAGATATCGTTGCAGGAAATTACAATGATCCGTAAATTTAAGATCTGTACAGTATTGACGAAATCAGAATGAAGTATCTGGCTTATTTGGTATTTTTCCACACATGTTTTTCTTAACTTTTATTTAATTTAAATCCGTTTATAGGAACTCTATATATATATATATATAGCGAGAAATTGAGTGCTTTTCGGTCTTCACAGGAAAAGCATTTCGGTCGGTATATTGCCGATATTTATCCAATTTTGTAGTATAGACATACAATCATATAACCATTAATTAACTAATTAAACCCGTTAACACACACTAGAAACGATATATTGCATATATATAGCGAGAAATTGAGTGTATTTTCGGTGCTTTTCGGTGCTATTCGATGCTTTTCGGTACTTTGCGGTGATTGTATGCACCCGTAAATAACTATGTATAGACATCGTGAACAATACATAGTGAGCAATCTACCCATATATACAATATATAATCATATCATAATATATATATATATATATATATATGTACTGTGCACGGTACTTACCGAAAAGAAAGGCGCAACTTCAAAAACGTCCCTCTCGTACATAAACTGGAGCGTTTTATATCCAGAATACGAGAACACTGTGTACGATCCCTTACACAAATAATCAGACAAGTACTTTGTCTGGCTATGTCCCACTACTAAAGGCATTGTTAGTAAATAAAATCAAACACAACAATTCGAGCACAAGGTCAATTAACACACTTTATATCAACACCGATTCATAAAATGTTTATATGATTTATATCGTGATCAAAGCTAGACTTGTATTGCAGTTATGATTTTTTTCTTAACAAAAAACTTCTTATTTAAGTATTCGGATCGGAACGGTTTGACAACAAGCTGTATATCTACCCAAGACCCAAATCTTCGATTGACAGTAAGTAAGAACAACATGCCAAGAGCAGATATACAAGGGTGGCACTAACCTGTGATCGCGACCATTGTATCCTTAATTGGCAGTTGTTGTTACTGTGTCCCCGGAAAATTTCAGGGTATTGCATGAACCATGTCACGAAATTGACATTTAACTGGTAATATCAATGTCAAAAGTAGCAGTAACAGACATAGTTACCGTGACTTAGTGGTCTAAGGTGCCCATCTACCTACCCAGGGGTTGTGGATTGATATGGCATCTTTTCATATTGGTATTAACACGGCCGTAGGAATAGGTCCATTGTTTACATTACAATGGTATCAAATAATGTATGGTCGGTTGGGAAAGTGATGATTTTATCACCTTTTCCGGGTAGTCCTATAGGCATTTGCGCGTGTACAAAACGTTAAAATAGGCCGACTTTGACCGCGATTTACAGGCTGAATCTGAACCTGCCTTAAAATATTTTTAGATGGTTAGAAACTGTGGAGGTTCTCCTGTACTACAATACCATTATAATTAATATCGAGTCAATAATACTGTTTTATAACCCCGTTTACCTTCTCCGGGTTTTCCTTAAGGCATTTCCGTGTGTAAAAAAAACCGTTAAAACAGGCTGACTTTGACCGGGATTTACAGGCGGACTCTGACCCTGCCATAAATTATTTTGACATGGTTAATAACTGTGGAGTATCTTCTTTACAACGGTACCATTATAATTAATATCGGACGAATAATAATGCATTTATAACCATTTTCGCTTTGATGCTTCGCCTTATTTCATATTATGCTTTCTCACAATATTTTTTACATATTTAGAAACAGTGGAACAATACCGTAACAACGGTACCAAAAATGTATGGTCGGTTGGGAAAAGGATGCTTTTATAACCCCTTTTAGCTTTTCCGTGTTTTCCTCAAGACATTGTTCTGTGTTAAAAAAAACACGGTATTTTTCGGTCAACTTTTACCGCACAGCGATTTACAGGTTAACACTGTCCCTGCCATAAAATATTTTTACATTATTAGAAACTGTAGAGGATCTTCTTTACAACGGTACCATTACAATTAATATCGGACGAATAATAATGCATTTATAACCATTTATATCGGTTCCTGGTTTTCTTTACGGCATTAGCGTGTGTAAAAAAAAACCGTTAAAACAGGCCGACTTTGTCCGCGATTTACAGGCCGACTACGATCCTGCCATAAAATATTTTCATATGGTTAGAAAATGTAGAGGATCTTCTTTACAACGGTACCATTATAATTAATATCGGACGAATAATAATGCATTTATAACCATTTATATCGGTTCCGGGTTTTCTTTTCGGCATTTGCGTGTGTAAAAAAAAACGTTAAAACAGGCCGACTTTGTCCGCGATTTACAGGCCGACTACGACCCTGCCATAAAATATTTTGATATGGTTAGAATCTGTAGAGGATCTTTTTTACAACGGTACCATTATAATTAATATCGGACGAATAATAATGAAGTTATAACCATTTATATCGGTTCCGGGTTTTCTTTTCGGCATTTGCGTGTGTAAAAAAAAACGTTAAAACAGGCCGACTTTGTCCGCGATTTACAGGCCGACTACGACCCTGCCATAAAATATTTTGATATGGTTAGAATCTGTAGAGGATCTTCTTTACAACGGTACCATTATAATTAATATCGGACGAATAATAATGAAGTTATAACCATTTATATCGGATCCGGGTTTTCTTTTCGGCATTTGCGTGTGTAAAAAAAACGTTAAAACAGGCCGACTTTGTCCGCGATTTACAGGCCGACTACGACCCTGCCATAAAATATTTTGATATGGTTAGAATCTGTAGAGGATCTTCTTTACAACGGTACCATTATAATTAATATCGGACGAATAATAATGAAGTTATAACCATTTATATCGGATCCGGGTTTTCTTTTCGGCATTTGCGTGTGTAAAAAAAAACGTTAAAACAGGCCGACTTTGTCCGCGATTTACAGGCCGACTACGACCCTGCCATAAAATATTTTGATATGGTTAGAATCTGTAGAGGATCTTCTTTACAACGGTACCATTATAATTAATATCGGACGAATAATAATGAAGTTATAACCATTTATATCGGATCCGGGTTTTACCATAAAGATTTCCGGATAGTTCCGGGTTTTATACCTCGCTAAGTTCGGGTTCTGCACTTTTTATCTCCCTTTACCCACGGCGTTTTAATAACCAAATGTTTCGAGTACTGCGTATCGGTTGGTACGACACATCTATGTAATCCGAAATATGCCCCCACAACTTTTAAGTTCCGATGCCGATTGTTTAAAAAAAATCCATGGTATCATAAACAAAATACCCGTAAAATGGTCTATCTTCGGGTAAGTGTTTGCATTGGTTTTGTTAAGATTGGGAGATCATTTCACGATTTTCGATTGCTATTTTACCTTACAAAAACATATGCATTATTATTTATTGAATATTACTTCATGCATTTATTGTCAGATATCAATTTACAATTATGTTTAACGTCTATGGTAATATACCCATCAAAATCGAAGGTTATAATACAAAGGTGCACATACCTTCTAACCGCATAGGCCTATTCCATTGTTGTCCGCATCTTGGTTTATGTGCTGCATTTAGGGGTTTTCGACAAAGATGAGTTGAAGAACATTACAGACAGACGGGCGAACGAATAAAAACACAATTTAAAGTAAATAAGTATGATTTTAAACAAATGTGCATTTCATATTGTGCGGCCTTTTACCAATGGCAGCAAAAATTCGTATTGATAGAGGCAAGTTTTGGTGAGATTTGCATAAATGGTTTATGTCTTAACTACGAATGAGTGACTTGTTCCTACAATTTATTTTGTCACATTAAAGAGATAAATTACTCGTCGGAAGTATATTACTTATCATGGGAACACTAATTAAGTCGATGTAAGGAGGACCGTGCTACTTTACCCGTGGTAATGATATAATCAACCAGTCAGAAAACCCAGATTGAACATAATTTAAAAGGGAGGCGGAAAACGACAACGGGCAAGGCATGGTATGGTATTGCGCAAGGGGGGGGGGGGGGGTTAGAGGGTTAGGGTTAGGGTTTGGGTTAGTGTTAGGGGTCGGGTTAGGGTTTGGGTTAGCCTAAACCCAACCCTAACCCTAACCCGACCCCTAACCCTAACCCTTACCCTAACCCTTTTTTGGGGTTATCACCACTGACCATGCCTCGCCCGTTGTAGTTTTCCGCCTCCCAATTTAAAAGCTGTACTTTGTCTCACATAATTCCACACGACATGTGTTAGTCTCACTTGTATACCGGTAAGTCATTTCGAAATGGCAGTAAACGATATAAGCCTCGCTTTGGAGAAATGGTGTTTAATGCACGCGCGTAGAGTCGCTCCAGATTACGGGAGCCTAACCAGGGACGACACTTGCCGCTCCAACTGGATTTTCGCTAAGAAGGGACTTCCTTAAAATAAAAATACAATAAAAGCGGGAAGTGGCGTCCCTGATTATTTTTTTGCGGACTTATGTCGTTACCAGGTAAGGTATAAGGTATCTCGTTCCAACGTGTCAATCAGCTGCTCAACGACTTACTTAGGCTCAATTTATAGTTGTCGGCTCATGTACTACTTACAAGGGCGACGGAAATACACTCCAATGCAACCGGCCATATTCCGGGTTGCTTTTTTAGTTTATTATCCGTACCCCGGGTACATTGTAGTATACTTGTAGTACCTGGGCCGAAAATGACCAATCCAGCGTAAGTCTAAACAACATAAATATTGCCAACTGTGTAACCGTACTTTTGCGAGGTCTTCTTCTTTTTCTTCTTTGCGTTCGTACTACACAATCACGCCAGTTTCTGCGATGAATGTTGTAGTCCGTCTTAGATCTTCGAGACCTCCATACAGTTTTCTGTGGAGGGTTGTGTCTTCGGACCACTTCGCAGCTCGCTCCTGATCGTGTCCTTTTGCGAGGTTGAAAACAAATCTTTTGCGAGGTTAAGAAATTACCGTGTACGGTGGTCTCGCCGACTTTTACGGACCGTTTTTCAGGGAAGCGTCTACAAACACGTACAACTCCATAGCGATTTTGTGTCGGTCAATACTACGATTTACTTTTAACAAATGACGTCGCCACTTCAGGCGATGTCTCGAAGATATGTGCAGTGTAGTCATAACGTGTTTTTTGTACACTGGTGAGAGCGTTTTTCGCACGTTGTTGCTTTATAGTTAGTATAAAAATTAAGTGCTATGTGCCAAAGCACGTTGGTGTCTAGTCCAAATAATTAGACGTAATCTACCGAGTACGATGTCGATGAATATCGACCTCATATGTATAGGAGTAATTGATGTCAAAAACCAACTTCGGTGCATAACACCACAGAACATTAGGCAATAAGGTCTTGTGGACAGACGTGCGTAAAAGGTAAACAGACATTGTTTAAAAAGCTTTAACGTATGGAAATATACACTTGGAGACACTTCTAACGCATCACTTAATCATATCAATATAGCTCCCTTATTTTTGATCGGATTGTGTTGAAATTTGGACCAAGAATAATTCAACACATATCTGATAACTCCTGAAAATTTAATTGAAATTGAAAAACAACAAAATGTAAAACTTAACAAATTAAAAACGTCACTTCAAAAGTCAAATTCGCAGACTCGTACAACGTTTAATAACAATGTGAAAAGTAAAACGCATAAACTTACACTTAAACTGACCGGCTTGCAACATGCTGATTGAGCAATTTCGCTCCTGAATATTCATACGAGCCATATTGTTTTTCTTTAATTAATGTTATGTTTTTCGTGTGTAAAAACTTACCTAGAATTATGAAATTAAATTGGAATAAAATGTATATCGCCTTTTACTACACTTGGGGATTTTTCTAACGCAACACTTTTAAAACTTACATATCTCAGTAATGAGTGAATATTTTTATTTAAATTTGCACATGTGATCATTTGACTACAGTATGTGCAGGCTAACAATAAAATCATTCATCCGTGACGATCGGACGCTTTAGCAAGTGGGAAAGGTAGCCTGTAAAATGTAAAGTGCGCAATTGCGCTCCTGAATATTCATACGAGCTTTATTGTTTTGTCAATTGATTTTATGTTTTCCTTATGTAAGAACCCACCTAAAATAATTAAATTGAAATAAAACTAGAATTAAATCGCGTTTCAACATTTTCACGTGCAAAATATAGAACCACTCCTACCCCACGTGCTAAAGCGTCCCATCGTCACGGATGAATGATTTTATCGTGAGCTTGCATAGAACGTAGTCAAATGATCGTATGTAAAATTTTAAATCAATATCTTTACTCGTAACTGAGATATTCAAGATTGAAAAGTGATGCATTAGAAGTGTCTCCAAGTGTATGTGTTAAAGCATTGCCACGCCAAAATCGATTAAAACCATCGCATTGAGCGATTATTCAGCCGAAAATTGTACCGAATTTTTGCGTTCGCTCCATCAGTGGATTGTTGAACTCATTTGGAAGACCTTCATAATAAGCTGCATTTCTATATGTGTGTTTGGTGCGTACACATGTATGTTTGGTGCGTACTCATGTGTGTTTGGTGCGTACGCATGTGTGTTTGGTGCGTACGCATGTATGTTCGGTGCGTACTCATGTGTGTTTGGTGCATGCGCATGTGTGCTTGGTGCGTATGTTTGGTGCGTACTCGTGTGTTGGTGCGTATGCGTACTCGGGTGTTGGTTCGTATGCATGTGTGTTTGGTGCGTACGCATGTATGTTTGGTGCGTACTCATGTGTGTTTGGTGCATACGCATGTATGTTTGGTGCATACGCATGTGTGTTTGGTGCATACGCATGTGTGTTTGGTGCATACGCATGTGTGTTTGGTGCGTACGCATATATGTTTGGTGCGTACGCATGTGTGTTTGGTGCGTACACATGTGTGTTTGGTGCGTACGCATGTATGATTGGTGCGTATGCATGAATGTTTGGTGCATACGCACGTTTGTTTGGTGCGTACGCATGTGTGTTTGGTGCGTACGCATGTATGTTTGGTGCATACGCATGTGTGTTTGGTGCGTACGCATGTGTGTTTGGTGCGTACGCATGTGTGTTTGGTGCGTACGCATGTATGTTTGGTGCGTACGCATGTATTTAGTGCGTACGCATGTGTGTTTGATGCGTACGCATGTGTATTTGTTGCGTACGCATGTATGTTTGGTGCATACGCATTTGTGTTTGTGTCAAGAGATTTTTTTTTGCTATGGAATTGTTCGGCAATAAACTTCTCTCGTTTGGTGCATGAACAAATTTCACATTTTTTATGTGATGAAACGAGTGGCAGAGTGGCTTCAAAATGCGGTATGAACCATTGTATTTCAAAAACGCAGCTGGTTAAACCTCTGGGGTCAAAGTTGAGTAACATAGGGGTGACATGGGTGATACAATTTTCCTAAATCTGAAATGACACTAGACCCTTATACTAAAGTGCGCGAGAATGTGCCATTCTGCTTTCTTGAAATATTAATGTAATCTGTTGTTTTTGTGTGAACACTAAAGCATTCTGCCATTTAGTGATGTGAATAAATAAAGGCTGTATAAATGACCTGAATTATCATGAAATTTAATTTATTAACATACAATACTAGCCTTGCATTGAAATAAAAAACATTTTCAACAGCACTAGTTTGCTAAATGAAAGTATAATTGTTGTTACTTCACTCCAGCAACTAACTGTTAGATGTGTGTATTTGGTACTTGCAAAGTATGCTTCACGGTGGCTTCGTTAATGGATATTGTACTTTTCAGTTAATTGTCTATGGGTTTTATCGGGTCTTTTTATGTTTAAATTACCAAGTGTTGGTCATCTGCGTTAAAGCTCCACTGTATCTCTTCATGAGTAACCATATTTTAGTATTATTATACCATATCTAACAAGATAACAACAATAAATGTCAACACACATGACAATTACAGGTATTTATTTACAGTCTTCTTTACATGTTTATTATGATCAACAACAATGTTCATCGAAGGGAGACAGGCACTCAGATCATCTCCTGAAAAAATAAAATAAAATAAAATGTACATAATTTTGCCTCCTTGGTCTTCCAAAGTGTAAAGGGATTCTTGTGAACATCTTTTATACATTCCAATGGAATTTTTACTTATCTATGACTTCATAACACAAATAGCACAAGCAAAGCCAGATATCATAAGCAACAATTACTGTTTGACTGTTGTTCATTTAAAAATGGTGGAGAATGCCTCCAGAAAAGTTTTGGTCTACTGACACACAGATCTGAAGACAGTGGCCCATGGCAATTCCAGTATACTCCGTGTTATCCCTTGACAACGTAACACATGTTGCTTTGAGCTGGACATTAAGTCAACATATGCTTAGTTATAACATTAAGAGAGAGATTGTAATAAACAAGAATTGCGCATTATCTGAGGGTAATTATGTTTTCCACACCAGAATTTTTGTACACACCTTTTGCCCATGGCCTTGCCTTTCGTCTTGCCTAAACCCAGCTCCTTTCTCTCCTTGTAGGACGGGCTGCAACAGTAGAAGAAATATAATGAGCCGCGCTCAGTGAAAACAGGCCTTAACGCATCCTTGTTAAGTGTTGTATGCACAGTCTATTCAGGAAACACTCTCTGCTTTTATGATTTATTTTCATTTAAATGTAGTCTTTTACAAAAAAAAATCACGTTTATGCAGAACTTGTTCCCCTGATGCACCTCTTCAGACTTCACAGGCAAATCTTACGCATATGCATTAATAATTGTTTTCCAGGAGGGTGACTCAAAAACCTTTCCAGACAATATCAGGAATGGAAATTAACAAAGGCCCACAAGTCAATTACTCTGAGAATTGTAGAGATAACTCTGCTTTTCTCCGTATGAGAACAAAACCACGTGGGTCCATGGCCAAAACATTTCTACCAATGTAATGTACAGCAGAAGCATCAGTTTTAGCTGTTATATATTGTCAACCTGTACTGGCACTTAATTCCCTACTGTCCTTTTTCCAAACTGCCATTATTTTGTTGTTCCTTTTTATCAGTAAAGATGATTTTTCTAGCTTCACTGACATTTTTTTGTATTTATTAAACAATTATTTTACTATTGTTTAATAAACTAATGTTGGAAGCCTGACACAGTTCTGTGCCGACTACACAGGCTAATCTGGGAAGATTCTTTTGATGCTCATGCATAAGCCAGAGAGCTGCTCATTGGCAGAATATATACAATATAAAAGACAGAACCTACCCAGCTCTGAACTGTCTGACTGGCAGAATATATACAATATAAAACACACAACCTACCCAGCTTTGAACTGTCTGACTGGCAGAACATATACAATACAATAGACAGAACCTACCCAGCTCTGAACTGTCTGACTGGCAGACTATTATTATGCAATACAAAACACACAACCCACCCAGCTCTGAACTGTCTGACTGGCAGAATATATGCAATACAATAGACAGCACCTACCCAGCTGTGAACTGTCTGACTGGCAGAATATATACAATATAAAAGACGGCACCTACCCCGCTCTGAACTGTCTGACTGGCAGAATATATGCAATACAAAACACACAACCTACCCAGCTCTGAACTGTCTGACTGGCAGAATATATACAATACAAAAGACAGCACCTACCCAGGTCTGAACTGTCTGACTGCCAGAATATATGCAATACAAAAGACAGAACCTACCCAGCTCAGAACTGTCTGACTGGCAGAATATATACAATACAATAGACAGCACCTACCCAGCTCTGAACTGTCTGACTGCCAGAATATATGCAATACAAAAGACAGCACCTACCCAGTTTTAAACTGTCTGACTGGCAGAATACATGCAATACAAAAGACAGCACCTACTCAGCTCTGAACTGTCTGACTGGCAGAATATATACAATACAAAAGACACAACTTACCCAGCTTTGAACTGTCTGACTGGCAGAATATATGCAATACAAAATACAGCACCTACCCAGCTCTGAACTGTCTGACTGGCAGAATATATGCAATACCAAATACAGCACCTACCCAGCTCTGAACTGTCTGACTGGCAGAATATATGCAATACAAAATACAGCACCTACCCAGCTCTGAACTGTCTGACTGGCAGAATATATGCAATACAAAATACAGCACCTACCCAGCTCTGAACTGTCTGACTGCACTTCGGCCAGTATTTGTGAGCTCTCTGTCAAAGGCAGACTTCATCTTGGGCTTCTTTTTCTTCTTGTTGCTTTTTGGGCCTAAAACACGAGAAAACAGCTCCGATAAATAGTCTCAGTGACACATGTCACAGTGTTTTAATTCATGAATAAATGTATATGTTTATTTCATATGACGAAAGCAGGCTTGGTTCGAATAAGTACCCAGTGTGCAAGACTGTGCTCCAGGGCACTTAAATGCTGTCAGAAGACAAGCTAGATGAAAAATGAGAAAGAGTGGACATCATTTACCATGGATAAGCTACTCACAGCTAGCAACTTATGTCGTCGTCTCTCATATCCCCCCCCCCAATCGGTCAAGTGTCGTCATCCTTCATTACAAGACCTCAGGGGGGGAGGGGAGTGGGGGGAACCACCCCACCCCTAACAAGGTTCATCAAAACTGTTCACATTAAATAGATTCAGCAGAGTTTAAAACAACAAGTATTTGTAAACCTACCTTTTCAGCAAACCTTTCACTTTTAATAGCTCTTAAAATATTAAGAACCATTTGTAAATTTAGCTTTGCACTGAAAGGAAGGAAATCAGCTTCTATTTTTTCTAATTTTCTATATCCAACAAACTGTTGGGTTCCCTGTAATCCCCCCCCCCTGCTGTTTCCAACCTACCGTTGGGTCTTGGGTCATCATCACTGAATCCCCGTACACGCTGCTCTCTCATTGCCTTCTTTGCAGACCTTGCAGCGTACAGCTGAGCCTTCTGAATCTCAAAGTGGGCGCGGTCCTCTGCCTATCACACAACAAAGATGGCCGCACTTTTATTTTAACATGGGATCCTAAATCTGGGAAAATGGGGCTTAATACATTGGCATAAAGTAAAGTGTGCACAGGCTAATAAGGGATGACACTTTCACAGGCTAATAAGGGATGACACTTTCCATCTAGGCTGATTTTCCTTAAAGCACATATTATAAGCCCGGTTTTCCTAGAAGACGGCTCATATTTTGTCGAGCTCAATTTCTATAGAAGACTTAAGGCTTATTAGGACAAACTTAAGTCCCTAACCTGGCTTTAACCAGTGTTTATAATGTTCCCCGAGTGGGCATTGACCTGGCGACCTCCCCATCGCCAGACAGACACCCTATCCACTACACAACCTTATTATTTTGTTGAAGACATAATTGTCCTGGGTAGCTGTTCTTAAGTGTTCACATTTCTGCAGCCACCTTTACCAGGCAACATGTAATTAGGAATAATATAAAAAGGTGTTGTTTAACAATTGTAAAAGACCAGATTATGGCAGCACTATTGTAAACAAGGGCTGTTTGTAAAACATGCATGCCCATGGTTCAAACAGAAATCTCAAACCTAAATTCAAGCACTTTTCAAGGACTTTTCAAGGCCAAATTTTCATTTTCAAGGCCGAGAACCGTACGTTAGTTTCTTTTTGAAACTGCATTTTCAAACCAGATTAACATAGTAAATATCTTTTTTTTATTTGCTCAAACACATTACACTTATTCCACAATAACTCGTACATGTTATTTCTAGTTATTACATAGAAATACAGGTTATCCATCCATAAGTCAATGAGTCTCACATATGTACGGTACAGCCAATGCGGCACAAACATAATCCGCGGCTACGCCACGGCCAGATTATTAGTACGCGGCCGCCGAATCGTGTGTTCACGCGGCGTATCGCCGTGGCAATCGGCATCGATCCGCGCAACGACGCAGAGTCTGTATTAACCTCGCGTACTTTCGCGGAGTAAATCCGCCGCATACGTACGCGGCGGATAGAGTGAAAAGCTATCCACCTACATGTACATACATGTATGTGAAGCGTATAATTAATTACGCGCAACTGTTAATGTTTCGTTTGATTATCATTATTAAATTTGTAATCCGAAACACACTTCCGAATTATAATGCTAACGCGACCTTAAGCAAATTCTAGCGTCAAATAAACAGTGCTAAAATATCCTTTGTTTCATAAAAAGCGCGCGAAAATTATGCAAGACATGAAGAACGTCATTTGGAAAGTTTGGGTGTATTTTGTGTTGTATAAATACATGAACATCACGTCACGCGTAAATCGCGTGTTCAGTTGAAAAAAAAGCCCCGATTAGACGTTATTTCATCATCTCTATAAATAGTAACACATGCCAAAATGTATTTGATACTTAAAGCGGGTATATACGATCTTGTCAAATATTTATTTATTAATATAAAATGTGTTAAAACTTATTATACATATATTTCAATATAAACTAAAATAAAAGTTAAGAAGAACATGTGTCGAAAAATGCTAAATAAGCCAGATATTTAATTCTGAAATCGAAAAAGGCTGTACAGCCGAATTCGCCAGCATGTATATCATGCATGTACGATGTGAATCTAAATTTAGTTTAACGGTTCATTTGAAATTCCTGCAGCGATATCGATTCATACGACACACGAACACTTACTAAAAAGACGAATGCATCGGTTATTGTAGGAAAATAATTACGAATTATCTTCGTCACAATCGGCTCGGGGCTCTAATTTGTATTTGCTGTATTTTATGAAATTCGTCTTAAATGTATCATTTTTCTTGCATAGTATGTGTTATTATAACATATTTGTATCAATATTTTACAATTCAGCACATATAAAAATCGTATATACCCGCTTTAAGGAAATATCGAGAATGTTTGTGTATCGTAAATATTTACCAGCATTTGCTTTAAAACTGGAATATACAGAATTATCGGGTAATTAGTAGCGATATTAACTGTATAATATGAAAAAAATAAAATGTGTTTACATACACATATTCAAACAATATTTATAATAAGCTGATAATTAACAAAACAACAAATACGTCCTCACCGTCTTGATTATTGATGTGGCTTCAAACAGCTAATTTTCTCAGCTTAAATATAATAGCAAAATCAACATGCAATTAATTTATAAATCCACCATATGCTGGAGCCTTGACCACTTGTATGTGCGAAAACATAATTACGTGACATTGTTTATGTGTGAAATACATACACTACGGGCGGGAAACAAACTTAATTGGCCAGACACATTAACTATGCTTACATGTATATGCTAATACACTCCGCGCACAATAAATTTATTATGATTTTAATTATTAGTGCTGCAACAATACGCCCCAAACCGTATTGCAATATATTGTCAGTACAAAAACCCGTATCGCAATATATTGCAAACTTGTACCAGAATTATAACTCGCCAATTACCCGATAATCCCGTATACTCCAGTTTTAAAACAAATTCTGGTAAATATTTACTATAAATGTGCTCTAGAATAACAAGAAACACAAACATTCGCAAATTTTCTTAAGTATCAAAAACATTATGGCATTTGTTACTATTTAAAGATGTGATGAAATAACGTCCTACCGGGACGTTTTTGTTTTCACTGAACACGCGTAATTCGCCTGATGTGATGTTTTGCGAAAATATCCAGATGTTTTATTCTGGTTTTTGTACAACACAAAATACACCCATACTTTTCATGCGACGTTCTACATGTCTGCATAATTTTCGCGCGTTTTTTTATTGAGACAAAGGATAAAGCACTTTTTATTTGACGATATTTTTTTATTGTCGCGTAAGCATTAAAATTTGGAAGTGTGTTTCCGAAATTTGGATTACAAATAAAAAATGCTCAATTCAGAATCGAACGAAACATTCACAGTTGTGCGCAATTAATTTAACGATAATCTGTTCAAAAGCATCGAAGGAATGCTCCCATGTAACAACGCTACTCCGTATAATACACTTTTTAGAATGCTATTTTTACGTAAAAATTTATTCACACCGCTTTGCTTTGTTTACCTTGATATCGTTATTTCGGATGGCTTTTCTGGACGGAATGTGAATGAATTTTTGTAAATTTTTTGTACCGGTATGATGTAAATCGTATCGCAATACAATATGCGGATTGCGTATTGCGATATATACCGATATACCGGTATATTGTTGCAGCACTATTAATTATTATTATAATTGTTCTTTCAAAATTTGTTAACTACATGTAACTAAAAAATTTAAAAAGATTTTTTATTTCATGATGCGCATCGACTCGGCATCATGTCGCGGATCGCGGCATGCCTCGGCGGACAGATGCGAAGTTTCGTGGCGAAATGCGACTTGCCGCCGCATACTGACGCGGCTTCAACGACTGACGTTAACTGGTCCCCCGTTGAATATAACCGTTGACTCCGTTGACTATAATATACAACAGGTACAGGCTAATGTATCGGCGATTTTAATTGGATAACGCGAAAACCAATCGGAACGTTGTTTATTACTGTCGGGAATTCATGACGTTAACGTTTATCCGCTAACATGCACGCGACGTCATGTATACTATCGACGTCACTTTTCATGTTGTATATTAAACAACTTCGTATGAACGTCTAATAAAATGTCGAAACTAACGCAACTGTTTTCGTATTTCGCAGTTTTTTAAAACCATACGATCATCATACGCAATAATAACGATCTTTTATTCTTACCTGTCAGCTGTCAAAAAGTTCGGGAAATGTTTTGTTTCCGGTTTGGAAATGGTACACGGATTACTTCCCCTGAACCTCGTATAATCTCGCGATATGTTAACCGGTCCAAATTTGGACCGGTAAAATTAGCCTGTACCGATCCCTATATAGAGAGTATGCCATAGATAAGGGGAGGTAACCAATCTACGACTGACGCGGCATCGACTCGTTTCGCCTTGCCGCCGCGGATCGCGAAATACGTCTGTTCCGCATTGGCTGTACTGTATTTACTTTTAAATTACTACAAACAAACACATTGTCTTTTTCTATGCTCACATCAAACAGACTAGTTCATTACATTTGAACAGCAGTCAGTTACTATAACATTTTGTCTTTAACAGAATTGATTTCCATTTCCAGTTCTTCCAGCTCTCTCCTCTTATTCAGTTAACCACCCTGGTTTGAAATGACACTTCCCCATCCCTGCGTTTTCACTTGCAAAAATTGATCACAATGGAGAACCTCTGACGTAGTACACATAATCTGTGACGTGTACACATAACGTTTCGTACTAAATAGTGTACAAAACTTATATTTCGTTTTCAACTTTTTTGCGCGAAGGAATTTATGATAAATTTTCATAATATTTCCCTTAAGAACGATTTAAGTAAAATAATTAAAGCGATGATAAAAGTAATTTTGAGCATAAATAAACATTTTCAAGGCTTTTTTACATGAAATAAGCACTTTTCAAGCACTTTTTCAAGGCCAACCTTTGTTCAAGGGCTTTTCAAGCCTTGGACTCGTTTTCAAGCACTTTTCAAGCCCTGTGCGAACCCTGATGCCCCCCATATGGGCTGTCCATTGTAGTGGCAGCCATTGTGTGAATACGATTTTTTTCACTGTGACCTAGACCTTTGACCTAGTGACCTGAAAATCAATAGGGGTCATCTGCGGGTCACGATCAATGTACCTATGAAGTGTCATGATCCTAGGCAAAAGCGTTCTTGAGTTATCATCCGAAAATCATTTTACTATTTTGGGTCACCGTGACCTTGACCTTTGACCTTGTGACCTCAAAATCAATAGGGGTCATCTGCAAGTCATGATCAATCTACCTATGAAGTTTCATGATCCTAGGCATATGCGTTCTTGAGTTATCATCCGAAAACCATTTTACTATTTCGGGTCACCGTGACCTTGACCTTTGACCTAGTGACCTCAAAATCAATAGGGGTCATCTGCGAGTCATGACCAATCTACCCATGAAGTTTCATGATCCTAGGCGTATGCGTTCTTGAGTTATCATCCGGAAACCATTTTACTATTTCGGGTCACCGTGACCTTGACCTTTGACCTAGTGACCTCAAAATCAATAGGGATCATCTGCAAGTCATGATCAATCTACCCGTGAAGTTTCATGATCCTAGGCGTATGCGTTCTTGAGTTATCATTCAAAAACCATTTTACTATTTCTGGTCACCGTGACCTTGACCTTTGACCTAGTGACCTCAAAATCAATAGGGGTCATCTGCGAGTCATGATCAATGTACCTATGAAGTTTCATGATCCTAGGCCCAAGCGTTCTTGAGTTATCGTCTGACAACCACCTGGTGGACGGACCGACAGACCGACCGACAGACCGACATGAGCAAAGCAATATACCCCCTCTTCTTTGAAGGGGGGCATAATAAAAGCATCATTAACATACAACAGGAGTTGAAATATTTGTCCAATTATAGCCAAACAGCTAATGAGTAGTGTAAACCTTTCAACACACAATTTGGAAAGGTCAATAAAGAAATGAAAATGTGTAAATAACTTACAGTTACTGCTTTTTTCTTCATCTGTCCCTTTTCCAGCTTCTTTTTCTTCTTGTTGCTTGGTAACATATCAAACTCGCCCAGTCTTAGAGCCTCTGCAAGTAAAACAAGAATATCAGTGGATGCTTCCTGATGATGCGCTTTGTGTGTTAATAACCACCTAAAAAAATCTATTATTAGCCTTGGTGACCCCTTGACCCCAGTGACCTCAAACCTCATCAAAAAGTAGAATTCCATGCAAGGTACCTACATGCCAAATATGCAAGAGATCGGTAAAATATTGAAGGCGCTATGAGAAACTGTAACAAAATTTTGACAGAAAAAATTGTGACAGAAAAAACTATTTTAAGCCTCTGTGACCTCGACCCCAGTGACCTCATCAAAAGGCAGTGGTCCATGCAAGGTACCTACATGCCAAATATGTAAGAGAACGGTAAAATATTGAAGGCGCTATGAGAAACTGTAACAAAATTTTGACAGAAAAATCTATTATTAGCCTTGGTGACCTTGACCCTAGTGACCTCAAACCTCATCAAACGGTAGAGGTCCATGAAAGGTACCTACATGCCAAATGTATAAGAGATTGGAAAAATATTGAAGGTGCTATGAGAAACTGTAACAAAATTGTGACTGAAAAATCTATTATTAGCCTTGGTGACCTTGACCTCAGTGACCTCAAACCTCATCAAAAGGTAGAGGTCCATGCAAGGTACCATGCCAAATATGTAACAGATCAGTAAAATATTGAAGGCACTATGAGAAACTGAAATGTGACGGAAGGAAGGAAGCAAGGAAGTAAGAAACTTCAATCTGGCAACTATATGCTCCCCGAATATTTTCGGGGAGCATAAAAAGAATCAATTAAACTAATAACATAAGAAATCTGACAGTAGTGTAAGCGCAATAATAACATGAGAAATTTGACAGTAGTGTAAGCGCAATAATAACATGAGAAATCTGACAGTAGTGTAAGCGCAATAATGATAGATAATTCAGCCTCATTCTGGTAAAACTGTACTAAATGCATGTGTGTAAAGTGTCGTCCCATTAGCCCCTGCAGTATGCACAGGGCAGCATGTGTGTAAAGTGTCGTCCCATTAGCCCCTGCAGTATGCACAGGGCAGCATGTGTGTAAAGTGTCGTCCCATTAACCCCTGCAGTATGCACAGGGCAGCATGTGTGTAAAGTGTCGTCCCATTAGCCCCTGCAGTATGCACAGGGCAATCAGTAACACTGGGAAAACTGTACTAAATGCATGTGTGAAAAGTGTCGTCCCATTAGCCCCTGCAGTATGCACAGGGCAGCATGTGTGTAAAGTGTTGTCCCATTAGCCCCTGCAGTATGCACAGGGCAGCATGTGTGTAGTGTCGTCCCATTAGCCCCTGCAGTATGCTGTACTAAATGCATGTGTGTAAAGTGTCGTCCCATTAGCCCCTGCAGTATGCACAGGGCAGCATGTGTGTAAAGTGTCGTCCCATTAACCCCTGCAGTTTGCACAGGGCAGAATGTGTGTAAAGTGTCGTCCCATTAGCCCCTGCAGTATGCACAGGGAATGCATGTGTGTAAAGTGTCGTCCCATTAGCCCCTGCAGTATGCACAGGGCAGCATGTGTATAAAGTGTCGTCCCATTAACCCCTGCAGTATGCACAGGGCAGCATGTGTGTAAAGTGTCGTCCCATTAGCCCCTGCAGTATGCACAGGGCAGAATGTGTGTAAAGTGTCGTCCCATTAGCCCCTGCAGTATGCACAGGGCAGCATGTGTGTAAAGTGTCGTCCCATTAGCCCCTGCAGTATGCACAGGGCAGCATGTGTGTAAAGTGTCGTCCCATTAGCCCCTGCAGTATGCACAGGGCAGCACGTGTGTAAAGTGTCGTCCCATTAGCCCCTGCAGTATGCATAGGGCAGCATGTGTGTAAAGTGTCGTCCCATTAGTCCCTGCAGTATGCTGTACTAAATGCATGTGTGTAAAGTGTCGTCCCATTAGCCCCTGCAGTATGCACAGGGCAGCATGTGTGTAGTGTCGTCCCATTAGCCCCTGCAGTATGCACAGGGCAGCATGTGTGTAAAGTGTCGTCCCATTAGCCCCTGCAGTATGCACAGGGCAGCATGTGTGTAAAGTGTCGTCCCATTAGCCCCTGCAGTATGCACAGGGCAGCATGTGTGTAAAGTGTCGTCCCATTAGCCCCTGCAGTATGCACAGGGCAGCATGTGTGTAAAGTGTCGTCCCATTAGCCCCTGCAGTATGCACAGGGCAGCATGTGTGTAAAGTGTCGTCCCATTAGCCCCTGCAGTATGCACAGGGCAATCAGTAACAACACTTAACTAGATTTCTGCTCTGCAGGGTCTTCCTCAAAACGATAAATACTATAAAAGCGGAGAGTTTCATCTCTGAATAGCCTGAGCAGATTGCCGACATCTCTGGGTCAAAGCTTCAGGCACATGCAATAGGCCAAGATTTCCCAGAAATCAGCTCATCAGATCATCCTATACATCTGTGCAATAATGGGCCCAGCTGCAGTAACTCCTATTAAGGGCTATAAACCATGTTTGGAGATCATAAATGGTGGAGTTCATATTAATGTTATTTCCTCAGTAAAGAAGTGACATTTAAAAAAAACGAAAGCTTATCTCCTTCCAAACAAAACAGAACAAACATGTACATAGTGCATCTTTATCTTGTTTTGGCAACCTTTTCTCACTTGCTGCAAGTCGAGTAACTTGCCCTCTTGGCAAATGGAACTCGATGCTTACGTTATACCCTGCATTTCATGCAATTCCCACTTTAAAGTAACAATGCATACCGTAATTACTTAAAGTTTTAGGACACTCAGAGTTTTGGGACAGCCTCTTTTTTAGCAAAAATAATAATCTTTTGTGACATTTAATTTTCGAACAAACGGGTTTTCGCCCATAATTAATGTCTCTTAAATTTCAGACAGTATATTTTACTGCCCTATTCTACAGACTTCGGCCCTGTTTTCGCCCTGTTCTACAGACTTCTAGAGCTGCAACGATTCGATCCGATTAATCGAAAATCGATTCGAAATGCTTCGATTCTATTACGATACCAAACCTACCAAATTCGATTCGATTCTTTAACATATAAACATATATATATACATACAAAGATACGTAAAGCGCGCTGTATTCTGACTATTGATACAGGAAGGTGTAGGTTTTATCTTTAACTGTAATTACGACGCACGCGATTGGTTGCTTATTACTTTAGTCATCCAATCAATAAGCGCGTTACTGTCTACTTTCGGAAAAAGCGTCAAAATGGCTGAACAAGTTGTTGCCGACAAATTAAAATTATCAGATGCGCCTAAGAAGCTTAAATCAAAAGTGTGGCAGTATTTTGGGTTTCGGGATGGTAGCCCTACCAATAAAGCAAAGTGTAAACTGTGCTTCACGGATGTGGCGTACGCTAAGTCCGGCTCAACCAATAATCTAATGCAATATGTCAAACGCAAACATAACGTTGATTTAGCAAGACTAAGAGGTCGCACAAGTTCAACTACTCAAGTCGCCAGCCAGAAAAGTAGTTCTATTTCTGTTGGAGTTTTGTTAAGTTTATTAGAGAATGTGATTTGTCCTACAGGTAACAGGTGATGCTGTCATGGCACAATGGTAGACATGCTTATAGCGGTTTTGGGTAAATGTATAATAGTGATAGTACTACCATTCAACAGATTCCAGATACGTTCTTATGATTATTTATTTATTTTTTATATTATTGTGTAATCAACACAATCTTCTAGTCAGAAGTTTTTATATTAAAATTGAGTCCTAATTTGCTATTCTTTTTTATGTGTTTTATTGAAATCACATTTGAACAGAAATGTTAATTTTGAGGCATAAGAGTGAACATATGATAAAACTAGGTTTAAAGATGAATCGAATCGAAAAAATCGGTATCAGAGTGTCTGAAATCGAAATCGAATGGAATCGAGCTGTTGGTGAATCGTTGCAGCTCTACAGACTTCGGCCCTGTTTTCGCTTATCTTGTGTCACTTCCATCTTGGATTTTTACAACTGGATTAAGGTCATAAAACCTGGAAGATGCATGCCTCAATGCAATGACCATTACATACGCGTTATTGGGTAAATAACCACCGGTAGAAAATAATGGATTCAAAAAACAGACTTTGAAAAAATGTCTTCCTATTAAAGAAAGTTTTTTTTTCAGTTTTTACTTTTTTTCTATATCATTTCAGGCAAGAGTAAGCAAAGTTGTGAAGCTGTTGTTTTTTACTAAGCAGAAAAAGAAGAGTTAATGAAACGAAAATTATTGAACATCGGATTTATTGCTTTAATTTCAATATAATTATAATTTTCGGACACGTTAATTTTTGTCCCTTAATTTTCAGACACCTGTAATTATTAAATATTTTTTGTATCTAAATTTTCAGAAAACAGAGTTGATTGTATGTGCAACAAGAGTCCCCCCAGTTTGCACTAATCTGGGACAAAACTTTACGCACATGCTTTAAACCCCGTTTTCCCAGAGCAAGGCTCAATGTGCACACCTTTCTCCTGCATTCTCTCCTTATGGCTCTGAAACCACGTGCGCTTGCTGTCCAGGCTAGCCTGCCCCTGCTCCAGGACCCGGCGCCCCTTGTTGATCTGGTTCTCGCTGGCGCGCAGTTCACGCTCTGTGGCCTCCTGGGCCTCTATCTCTTTGATGTCGTCCTCAAAGCCTGTGATCCTCTCACGGTACTTGGCAATCACGTCTGCAATATAACAATTACCTTGTGAGACTTGAAGAGCATCAACATTACCACCACCAACATCATCACCACTATCAAATTCACCACCAAAAACCTCATCACCACCAACATCATCATTATAACCACCAACATCAACAACATCATCATCTTAACCACAAACATCAACAACATCATCATCATAACGGCCATCAACATTTTAACCAAAGTTAAACATATTGTTTGTTTTTGTGTTGGGCACGAGAACCGACATTTTCGGAAAAATCAGACGTCAGCAATTATCATATATGTCTGAGGTCCGACGTCTTTCGCATAGGCTGATGTAAGGTGGAAAGTGTCATCCCAGATTAGCCTGTGCAGACTGCACAGGCTAATCTGGGACGACACGTTTGGCACTTGCATTTAGCCCAGTTTTTGTGAACGAGGCTCATATTAAATCTATGTTGTCATGGATACCTTGTGGTACAATTCTTGTCTTCAACGGCGTCTTGGCCTTCTTCACGATATCTTTGAGAAGTTTACGTTCCTGCTCTCCAACAAGGGTGATGGATCTGAAAACAATCGGGTGTGCATACATCTGAATTATAGATGAGATTTTGGAAAAATTTTAAGGGAGAAATATGCCCTACCTTTTCGTATTGGGTTCCCTTAAAGTTTTCATAATTTAACTGGTCCATTAAAGTTAAGAATTGTCTGTTATGAAATCTGGATATCCTAAAATAGGACATCAGCTGAAAGGACACTTCCATATCAATTGTCAACATGTTGGTTTGCCATTAATAAGTTATTCTACATATAAAATACCCCTATAAGAGATAATTCTTACAATAGATACTAAGTTCAATCAATGTTTGCATATAGATATACAGAGTACAGATGTTGGTAAAGTCATTGAAAATTTGGAATAGAGAATGATTACCAAAAGATTCTGATTAACAAGTCATTTTGGACATAAAAAATCTTCATAAAACACTGATGATCTACAACTATTCTTATTTTATTGTACCATGTACCGAATAGCAGGGTACAGAACCCTACTTCTTCTTAATGCTTTTTCTTGCTGGGCCTCAAGATTCATCAACACAAAAACAAGTGAACAGGCTAATCTTGGATAATACTTCTTTGCTTTATAACCCTGTTCAACTCCAACAACACCATTAATATTTTGTGATCCTAGATTTTTCACTACATGAATAGGAATTTGGTGACTATGGCCATGATCTACTTATCTGGCATGACCTTTCTGACCTACGTGGCCATCCTGCCCTACATGACCTTCAATAGGGCATGTTGGAGAGCAGGAACTGTTGGAGAGCAGGAACGTAAACTTCTCAAAGATATCGTGAAGAAGGCCAAGACGCCGTTGAAGACAAGAATTGTACCACAAGGTATCCATGACAACATAGATTTAATATGATGACCTTTTCTGACCTACATGGCCATCCTGCCCTACATGACCTTCCTGACCTAGATGACCTTTTCTGACCTACATGGCCATCCTGCCCTACATGACCTTCCTGACCTAGATGACCTTCCTGCCCTACATGACCTTCCTGCCCTACATGACCTACCTGCCTGACTTCCCAGCTCTGGCAGTGCGACCCACTCTGTGCACGTAGTGCTTTACAGTGTTAGGCATGGTAAAGTTGATCACCTGCAAAATAGTCCTTAGAATATACCATGAGAAAAACACGTCAATTTTCTTTTTCTCGTGCATTGGTTTTGCAAGGAATCAAAGAATATGTTGTTTTGATTATGCAACTATTGTCTATTATTTAGCACTTAAATTTACAGTGTACACAGAAATAAACTAGACATTTAATATTATATTGGAATCTTACTAATAATTCATTCATTGTGCATTAAACAATCACATAAGAACTTACAAAGTCCAATATCTTTGATAACAAGTCTATTGCCAAGCAATAAATGTCCCCTACTGGCTCCACCATTGTCAGAAATTCCACCATTGTCAGATTTTTTAAATTTTTTATTTGTTGCCATAGCAACCAGAATTTTTCACATCGGAACAAAATGAAATGACATGCATAATGTCCATATTGCCATCTTTCCATGTTTCAAGTTTCATGAAAAAATATGAAGAACTTTTTTAGTTATCGCAGGATCCAGAAAACCACCATTTTCAGCAGTATTTCTAGTCTTTTTGTTGCCATAGCAACCAGATTTTTTGACGTAGGAACAAAATGAAATGACATGCATAATGTCCATATTGCCATCTATCCATGTTTCAAGTTTCATTAAAAAATATTAAAAACTTTTAAAGTTATCGCAGGATCCAGAAAAGTGTGACAGACAGACAGACAGCAAGACAGATGCACAGAGCGAAAACCATAAGTCCCCTCCGGTAAAACCGGCAGGGGACAATCAGCATTTCAAGCATTCCCTTTATATGCATTCTGAAGTTTTTTGCACTACAAATCTGAGCATTCTTGCAGTTCTACATGTAGGAGTGGCGCTCTGGGGAAATGGGGCTTAATGCTTGTGTGCATCAGTTGTCCCAGAATAACCTGAAAATCCATAATCCATAGGAATATCAGGAACGATACTTTCCCATTTAATGGTATTTTTCTTTTAAAGGAAGTCTCCTCCTAAAAAATATCCAGTGTTGTCCCTGATTAGCCTGCGCGGACTGCACAGGCTAATCTAGGACTTGGACGTGATTTTACGCACATGCATTAAACCCCGTTTTTCCAGAGAGGGACTCATACACATATATACATATACTTACAGTTTTCACGCCCTCGATGTCGAGACCTCTCGCTGCAAGATCTGTTGCCAATAGAACATCTACCTGGGCCTCCTTGAATCTTCGTAATGTTTCCAGACGCTGATGGTGTGGAATTGAAGACAAAATAATGAATGTAGTTCAAAATAAAAGGAAACAAGAATGCAATGGAGTGTGGTTGCTATATTTGTAATCAACATAAACAAAAGGACTTAATAGTGTCTAATTAAGGATTTTGCTTGAGCAATCAAGTTTAAATAAAGTTTAAACTTAACTACACATGAAGTTAAAGGACACAAACGAGTATACTTATAAGAATAGGTAACATTAATAATTTCAAAACCTTTGAATTTAAATTAATTAAGAACGTTATAATAAAATCATCAATTTTAGAAAACATCAATGAAAGACATAATCAGTTTATATCTAACATGAGGAACCTTATTTTGATTTGGTTACATTAGTTGTTGTGAGTTAAATAAGTTGTCAGGGGTTAAACTAGTTTCCTGTATTTGTGTTCATTTACAATTAATTCTGTATCCTCAGATTAATCTTGTTACTTGTGGTAAAACTAATGCCTTGGTATTTTCATTTAGTTTCATCAAGCATATTTTGTAAAATGGAGTTACTTAGGTTTACTAGGGTAAAAAATGTTTCCTGGGATTAAACTAGATGCATGGCATTAAACCACAAGTTCCCCTGCATTTCCTTTTGTTAAAGTTAATTTCCTGAACTTAATTATCTGTGGTTCATGTAGTTACCTGCAAATATCTTTGTCCAGAATTTAATTTAGTTGTTGCAAAGGGTTAATTTAGCAACATGAGTTTGATGAATTCTTTAGGTTAATTTTGGTTACCTGGGGTTAATTAATCATATAATGTTAATTAAGTTGTTAGATGTGGGGTTTATAAAAAGATCTCAAGGGGTTAAAGAAGTTGTTTAAAAAGTTTAATAGAGTTAAACATTTAACCTGGAATTAATTTGAGACTCATTCTTTAAAAACTGGGCTTAATGCATGTGCATAAAGTGTCCTCCTAAATAAGCCTGTGCAGTATGCACAGGCTAATCAGGGACGACACTTTCCACTTAAACAGGATTTTTGTTTAGAAAAGACTCCCTGTAAATGAAAAATTCCATAAAATTGGGAAGAGTATCTTACACGCATGTGTGGACTGCACATGAAAATATGGGATGAGACTTTATGCACGTGCATTAGGCCCAGTTTTCCCAGAACAAGGCTCAGTTGAGTTACCTGTGCCTGTGACAGGTTGCCATGCAGCTCCCCACATTGACCCCCCCAGAACAAGGCTCAGTTGAGTTACCTGTGCCTGTGACAGGTTGCCATGCAGCTCACCAACATTGACCCCCCCAGAACAAGGCTCAGTTGAGTTACCTGTGCCTGTGACAGGTTGCCATGCAGCTCACCAACATTGACCCCCCAGAACAAGGCTGAGTTGAGTTACCTGTGCCTGTGACAGGTTGCCATGCAGCTCACCAACACTGACCCCCCAGAACAAGGCTGAGTTGGGTTACCTGTGCCTGTGACAGGTTGCCATGCAGCTCACCAACATTGACCCCCCAGAACAAGGCTGAGTTAAGTTACCTGTGCCTGTGACAGGTTGACATGCAGCTCACCAACATTGACCCCCCAGAACAAGGCTGAGTTGAGTTACCTGTGCGTGTGACAGGTTGCCATGCAGCTCCCCCACGTTGACCCCCCAGAACAAGGCTGAGTTGAGTTACATGTGCCTGTGAAAGGTTGCCATGCAGCTCACCAACATTGACCCCCCAGAACAAGGCTGAGTTAAGTTACCTGTGCCTGTGACAGGTTGCCATGCAGCTCACCAACATTGACCCCCCAGAACAAGGCTGAGTTGAGTTACCTGTGCCTGTGACAGGTTGCCATGCAGCTCACCAACATTGACCCCCCAGAACAAGGCTCAGTTGAGTTACCTGTGCCTGTGACAGGTTGCCATGCAGCTCCCCCACGTTGACCCCCAGCAGACCCAGCACCAGGTGCATACGATGAGCCTGCTTCTTGGTCTGGATGAACACGATACAGTGGTCCACGAATGTGCGGCTCAACAAGGCTGCAGGGAGAAAGAATACGAAGAGATATAGAAGAGATGTGATGGTTCACATAAAGTACAAGAGATTGCCAAGCAATATGGTCCCCTACCTGTGAAACTCCACAATTGTCAGAATTTTTTAATATCTATTTGTTGCCATAGCAGCAAGAATTCTTGACGTATGAACAAAATGAAATGACGTGCATAATCCCCATATTGCCATCTATACATGTTTCAAGTTTCATGAAAAAATATGAAGAACTTTTTAAGTTATCGCAGGATCCACTATTTTTAGCAATATTTCTAGTCTATTTGTTAAAATTTCTAGTCTATTTGCTGCCACAGCAACCAGAATTCTTGACATACGATCAAAATGAAATGACGTGCATAATCTACATATTGCAATCTATCTATGTTTCAAGTTTCATGAAAAAATACTTTTAAAGTTATCGCAGGATCCAGAAAAGTGTGACAGACAGACTGACAGACAGAGCGCAAACCATAAGTCCCCTCTGGTTTCACCAGTAGGGGGCAAAAATCAGAGAAGGACATTTGCTTTTGGCAAACATCATGTCCTAAAGACCAATGTGAAACATAAAAGGTCTTTGATCGATGGTTTTGAAAATATTGCAAGTAAACCAAGTTACAGACTATCCGATTAAAATTTCCCCAAAGAACAACAAAAAACAGTCTCTTGTATGTTTTTATTAAAGAGGGAAAATGGATCAGACAGATGTATTTTATAGGTCAAACATGCATAAGTGAGTGATAGAAATGCAAATGTAAATTGCAACCATAAAATTTTGAAATTATTTTTTAACTCACAAAGAATTCCAAAATGTTTGTATTAACAATGACATTGAGACAACTAGAGCTTTGTCACAAAAACTTTCACTGCTTTATCCGATATGTTCAAGGGCAATCAAGTCTTAAAATGGTGATCAATGGGGATGAAAATTGTTCATCACCTCAAGTGAAAATTGCGTCATGCCCAAATAAACTTCATGATGAAATATTTCAAGTTTCAATTCAATCATTTGAAAAATATGAAAGTAGTTTGCTCCCAAAACTTGTGACACTGCCATAACAATAGCCTAAAAGCAGGGTATCATAACCAGGAATGTTTGAGACTTGCACAAGTTAACCTCATATAATGACAAATTTCAAGTTTCAGTTTATTTGCTTAAAAAATATTGAAAAAGTTTGCGCAAAAGAAATTAAAGCATTTTACACAAGGTTTATATTTTGAAGAATATTCTGACCAAGTTTCATCAAGATTTTGTTATAAATGAGGGATCATAATGTTTCAAAGATTTGACCGGCTAGAATAGTTAAAAGACCCACAAGACATTAATTTGAACTTGGCCTTGATGTTGTCAAAATAAACGTTCTGACCACATTTAATCAAGATTGAGAGAAAAATGTCAACTCTTGAGTAGTTACCAGGTAAACTGTTGCCTCTAGAGTGGTAACAAGGTGAAAACAAGAAACCGTCGGAGATGGGTGATGCTCCCCAAAGGTTATTTTGTCACAATATTGCACTATATATTCAGATAAAAGGAAATGTCTTGAGGGCACAGTAGTTGGGGGGACAATAATTTTTTTTAAAGGGCCATAACTCTGTGAAAAATCATCCGACCAGAACCCGCTGATGATATGCACAACTCCTCTTGGTAGTGAAGCTTCCCATAAAGTTTCATTGAATTCCGGTCATTAGTTGCTGAGAAATAGCCCGGACAAGAATTGTACTATATGTACAGTTAATGGAAAATTTCAAAGGGCCATAACTCTGTGAAAAATCATCCGACCAGAATCCGCTGATAATATGCACATTTCCTCTTGGAAGTGAAGCTTCCCATAAAGTTTCATTGAATTCCGGTCATTAGTTGCTGAGAAATAGCTCGGACAAGAATTGCACTATATGTACAGTTAATGGAAAATTTCAAAGGGCCATAACTCTGTGAAAAATCATCCGACCAGAACCCGCTGATAATATGCACATCTCTTGGTAGTGAAGCTTCCCATAAAATTTCATTGAATTCCGGTCATTAGTTGCTGAGAAATAGCCTGGACAAAAATTGCACTATATGTACTGTTAATGGAAAACTTCAAAGGGCCATAACTCTGTAAAAAATCATCCGACCAGAACCCGCTGATAATATGCACATCTCCTCTTGGTAGTGAAGCTTCCCATAAAGTTTCATTGAATTCCGGTCATTAGTTGCTGAGAAATAGCCCGGACAAGAATTGCACTATATGAACAGTTAATGGAAAATTTCAAAGGGACATAACTCTGTGAAAAATCATCCGACCAGAACCCACTGATAATATGCACATCTCCTCTTGGTAGTGAAGCTTCCAATAAAGTTTCATTGAATTCCGGTAATTAGTTGCCGAGAAAGAGCCCGGACAAAAATTGTGCACGGACAGACACACGGACGAACAGACGAAGCGGCAACTACATGCTCCCCCAAAAACAAATTTTGGGTGAGCATAATTAGAGTGATCACAGAAGCTCATCGTAAACACTTCATGCTAAGTTGAGCTTAAAATGTCAACATAGCATCAGATCAATCAGCAATCACTCCAAATTAGGAGTCATGCTTTCCGTATCCATAGTAAGTTTGAGAACAAGTAGATATTTCAAAGTACCCAAAACATGACAAGATTGCAATACAGATTCTTGTCAGTTTTCTTACCTGCAATGATTGCCTCCCTATCACCCTCCCTGTTGGCACGTACACGTATGAACTCCTGCCGGAGACCCAGGGCTGTGTCAGTGTTCTCATTGATAAAGACCTTCACAGGACGGTCCAGAGACACCGCTGCAAGGTCCTTTACCTGCGCAGAGAAGTGTTAATGTTTAATATCAAGACCTGTGTTTTTAAAACACAACGCCCCCTACTGCACTTTGAAAGTGTTTAGGTAAAAAGACAGAGAAACAGTTGTTAAGGTCAAAATTCGAAGGCTTTTAACTTCTTCAAATATCAATGGACCAGAACTCAAACTTGATCTGTAGGCAATTCAGGAAGGAATCCGGAAACAGAATGCCTAACAGACAGACTTACAGTGGAACTGCTAAATGCCATAAAGCATAGAGAACAATGCAAATTTGAATGTTTTACATCAAAAAGTGTAGTAGAACTTTGTCAAACAGGTTTGTGTTTATTGACAGACGACCATTTTGATTTCAATTACTCTCCTTCATAATGAAGGGTATAAAATCAATTTCTCAACTGATTTCACACAAGTTTGTACAAAATCGATATGATTGGTAATTCGTTAATCAATTTATGACAAACCAGCCTAGGAAGTGAAAGTGACAAATAAAAGCCTCATTCTGGGAATAGGTGGGCTCAATGCATGTACGTCAAATGTCGTCCAAGACTAGGCTGAGCAGTCAGCACAGGCTTTGAGCAGTCTGCACAGGCTTTGAGCAGCCTGCACAGGCTTTGAGCAGTCTGCTAAGGCTTTGAGCAGTCTGCACAGGCTTTGAGCAGTCAGCACAGGCTGAGCAGTCAGCACAGGCTTAGAGCAGTCAGCACAGGCTTTGAGCAGTCAGCACAGGCTTTGAGCAGTCAGCACAGGCTTAGAGCAGTCAGCACAGGCTGAGCAGTCAGCACAGGCTTTGAGCAGTAAGCACAGGCTTTGAGCAGTCAGCACAGGCTTCTGAGCAGTCAGCACAGGCTTATCAGGGACACATGCTGAGCAGTCAGCACAGGCTTCTGAGCAGTCAGCACAGGCTTATCAGGGACACATGCTGAGCAGTCAGCACAGGCTTTGAGCAGTCAGCACAGGCTTATCAGGGACACATGCTGAGCAGTCAGCACAGGCTTATCAGGGACACATGCTGAGCAGTCAGCACAGGCTGTGAGCAGTCAGCACAGGCTTCTGAGCAGTCAGCACAGGCTTATCAGGGACAACACTTTCCTCCAAGACTAGGCTGTGCAGTCAGCACAGGCTTATCAGGGACAACACTTTCCTCCTTCACAAGCTTTGTGTTTTGAAGACACCTCCTTGAAAAGAAAAATTGCATAAAAGCACAAAGTGTCATCCCTAATGAGCCTGTGCAATCCATTAGGCCCAGTTTTCCCAGAAGGAGTTTGATTTACTGGACCCAGCTCTAACCTCCTCTGACATGGTGGCCGAGAACAGCATAGTCTGTCTCTTCCGTGAGCACAGTCGTATCACCTCCTTCATCTGCTCAGCAAAGTACTCGTCCAACATCCTGAAACATAACACTGGAGTCTTACACTGGGAAAATGGGGTTTAATGCATGAGAGTAAAGTGTTGTCCCAGATAAGCCTGTGTTCTCTTCACAGGCTAATCAGGTACGAAACTTTCTACCTTAACTGTACTTCCGCTAAGAAGAGACTTTCTTTTAAACAAAAAATACCATAAAAGCGGAAAGTGTCGTCCTTGACTGAGCAGGCTAATATTACACTTTATGCACGTCAATTCAACCCTTTAACAGACTGAGGCTCGTTAAATAGGCACCGTCATTGGTAGTTTATTAGTAAGTGCTTTTACCTCTCATTACCTCAACACATTTGTACAAATTAACCCTTAACCACTTAGATATGTATTCTGAAGCATTTGTAGTCCCTTACAAAGTTAAATTTAATTAAAGGCCTTTCTTACAAGATCCAAGTTTTAAAGGTTTCAGCTAGATACTGATGAGCAGCAAACAGCATAAAACCTGAACACACTGCGAGTTACTGGCAGGCTGTTTTGGTCTTATGGTGTTTGCATATAGCCATTTTCTCTTTGCTTCTAAGTGGGTAAGGGTTAATACATAATCTACCATAACTTTAACTTAAATTTGCTTCAACATTCTCAGCAAACAAAAATGTATCTGCCAAATGTAAAAATTTAAATGAATGTTTTAATAATGTGCTACACTAACACATTAAAAGTATCATTTATCTACTTGGTCATCAACTACTGGTCAAGTGATGCCAGTGTTCAGCACACACTTTCAGTCATCAATTAAACATTAACATAATTTTAGCGTGTATGTTTTGTGACAGATGGACAAGCCCAATTCTATATCTCTCCACCTATGGGGAGAGATAAGCAAAAGGGCCTGAAAGGCCCAAAGTCGCTCACCTGAGATAACAAGATATTATTGGGACAAATCTTCTTACCAAGTTTCACGAAGATCAGAAAATAAATGTGGCCTCTAGAGTGTTAACAAGGTTTTATTATAGCCATATAAGGAAAATGCCCCGCCCCCTGGCAGCCATGTTTTTTAACCAACCTGCATCATTTTTGAACTCATCCAAGATATTATCGGGATGAATCTTCTGAACAAGTTTCATGAAGATCGGACAGTAAATGTGGCCTCTAGCATACATGCCATAATTTTTCAGACCAATTCCGGGACATTGAGTTAAATTGTCCGGGACTTTTGCCGATTTTCCGGGACATGTATAAAATGTAGCGATATTTATAGACATATGCATTTTTGGTACGTTTTTTTTTTGTTTCGCATCGTTAATTGCAAAAGTTTGAAAGCCTATCCGAAATACACTTGATCTATTAACGTCAAATTAAACATTACTACTTCCGTTACATGATACAAGCCACATGTTTTCAGTGTAAGCATTCTAAACATAGATGGTGACGTCACTGCGTTATTGTTATTAAGACCTGTGTGTAACGCATAGTTGTGGATACGCCTTTATTCATTTATAACATTTATATAATAAAAAATACAACAATACAGTACCGTTAGATCGTCAACTCAAATCAATTCACAAGACAATAATAAACCTAGTGAGGATGACGTTTTTATATGCTTACTTTTTTTACTCAACTTCTTTGTCGGTTAAACGAGCGAACATAAACTGCTTTTAATTTTTTTACTCAGCAATGTTGGACTTCAGATGTGTGAACAACTATCCTTTGCTCTTACGCAGCGGGAAATAATGACGTAGTAGATTAAAGTCAATTAACAACCACATTAAACAATGCCGCCTTTTCGGTTTGACCGCAAACGTGAGACAATCAATATGATAACAGGACCCCTGTTAATTGATCGATTTTGACACGTAGCGTAGTCTGCCTATTCGGGTAGGCATTGTCATGGAGACGCTGCAGATATACACAGATTCGAGGTGCAGTTAAGCCTAAGATAAGGTACATGTATATATGGATTTTGTAAATTCCGGGACATTTGACAGATTTCCGGGACAGCGGGACAAGTTCTTCATTTCCGGGACTGTCCCGGACAATCCGGGACGTATGGCATGTTTGCCTCTAGAGTGTTAACAAGATTTTACTATAGCCATCTAAGGAAAAATGCCCCACCCCTTGAAAGCCATTTTTTTCAAGCAAACATAATTATTTTCGAACTCATCCAAGATATCATTGAGACCAATCTTCTGACCAAATTTCATGAAGATTGGACAATAAATGTGGCCTCTAGAGTGTTAACAAGGTTTTACCAAAGCCATATAAGGAAAATAGCCCCGCCCCTGTGATGGCCATGTTTTTCAACCAACTGGCATCATTTTTGAACTCGGCCAAGATATTATTGGGATGAATCTTCTGACCGAGTTTCATGAAGATCAGACAATAAATGAGGCCTCTAGAGTGTTAACAAGATTTTACTATAGCCTTATATAGCCATATAAGGAAAAATACCCCGCCCCTTGGCGACCATGTTATTCAAGCAAACGAAACCATTTTCGAACTCATCCAAGATATCATTAAGACAAATCTTCTGACCATATTTCATCAAGATTGGACAATAAATGTGGCCTCTAGAGTGTTAACAAGGTTTAACTAAAGCCATATAAGGAAAAATGCCCCGTCCCCTGGCGGCCATGTTTTTCAACCAAGCGGCATCATTATCGAACTCGTCCAAGATATTATTGGGATGAATCTTCTGACCAAGTTTCATTAAGATTGGACGATAAATGTGGCCTCTAGAGTGTTAACAAGATTTTACTATAGCCATATAAGGAAAAATGCCCCGCCCCTTGGCAGCAATGTTATTCAAGCAAAGGTTACCATTTTTAAACTCATCAAAGATATCAGTGGGGCAAATCTTCTGAGCAAGTTTCATGAAGATCAGAAAATAAATGTGGCTTCTAGAGTGTTAACAAGGTTTTACTATAGCCATATAAGGAAAAATGCCCCACCCCCTGGCGGCCATGTTTTTCAACCAACCGGCATCATTTTCGAAATCATCCAAGATATTATTGGGATGAATCTTCTGACCAAGTTTCATGAAGATCAGACAATAAATGTGGCCTCTAGAGTGTTAACAAGATTTAACTATAGCCATATATAGCAATATATGGAAAAATGCCCCGCCCCTTGGCAGCCATGTTTTTCAAGCAAACGTAAACATTCTCGAACTCATTCAAGATATCATTGAAACCAATTTTCTGACCAAATTTCATGAAAATTGGACAATAAATGTGGCCTCTAGAGAGTGAACAAGGCAAATGTTGACGTCGCACAACGGACAATGCAAGACAGACAAAAGGCGATCACAAAAGCTCACCATAAGTACGTTGTGCTCAGGTGAGCTAAAAACAATACAGAAGTTCCTCGAGCCTGTGCACTCAACACTGAAGTTCAACGAGCCTGCGCACAATGTTCACCACCTACCTGTCAGCCTCATCCAGAACAAGGATCTCCACACTGTTCAGGTTGAAGCTGGGTGAGTTGTGTAGGTGGTCGATCAGCCGGCCCGGAGTGGCGATCACAATGTCTGGGCCCATCCTGAGGGCTGCTTCCTGCTGCTTGATGTCCAGACCACCTGACATTATCCAGGAGACAGTGAGCCGCGTTCAGTGCATCAATATCCAAGACATATGGCTTGTTTTTCAACCCCCCTAACATTATCCATTTTTTAATAGAACATTATCTAAGACATATGGTAAGTTTTTATGACATTATCCACGAGATATTGATTTTTATCTTACAAATATCTAACAAGACATATGAGCCTCATTCTGGGATAACTGGGCATAATGCATGTACGTTAAGTGTTGTCCCAGATTAGGCTGTGCAGCCTGCACAGGCTATTCAGGGACGACACATTCTGCCTAGACTGGATTTTCGCTAAGAAGGGAATTCCTTTACTGACTTCTCAAGTAAAACAAAGCTTAGTGCTCTATTGTGTAGCCCACATGACCCAGTTTCAACCTAATCCAAGATTTCAAAGGGACAAATGTTTCCACCAAATTTCATATAGATTGGCCAATACATGTGGCCATTAAAGCATTAACCCTCTCTCTCTATAGCCATTTCAGGAAAACTGCACCAACCATGGTTGCCACGTTTGTCAAGGAACCGATACCATTTTCAAAATTAAATCAAGATATCATAAGAAAAACAAAATCCAACCAAAGTTTCCTGAAGATTGGACTGAAATTGTCACTGCTAGAGTGTTAAAAAAAGTTTTACAAAAGCAATATAAGGAAAACTGCCCCGCCCCCCCCCCCCCAGCCGGCGGCCATGTTTTTCAACAGACTACAACCATTTGGAACTCTGCCGATATATCCTTAGAACAAATGCTCCTATTAAATTCCATGACAATTGGACCAAAAATAAGACTTCTAGAGTGTTACAAGATTTTACAAAAGCAATTTAAGGAAAACTTCCCTGGCAGAAGCGGCCATGTTTTACAATGGACCTGACATTTTTTAACTTAGCTGAGATATCATTCGGACAAATGTTCTGACAGGTTTCATGAAGTTTGGGCAGTAAATGGTGCCTCTAGAGTATTAACAAGGTAAATGTTGACTGCAGACGATGAATGACGGACAATGGACAAAAAATTGTCACAAAAGCTCACCATAAGAACATAGTGCTCAGGTGAGCCAATAAAACGTAACTCACCTGCAGACAGAGTGATCTGTATATTAGTGTAGTTAGCGAGTTGCTTAGCCACGGTGTGCACCTGCACAGCCAGCTCACGTGTTGGTACCAGCACCAGTACTCGTGTCACGGCTGACTCTTTAGGTTTGTACAGCAGACGCTCCATGATGGGCAGCATGAAGGCCACAGTCTTACCTGGAGATATAGATCAGTTTGTTTGCGTTAGGGAAAGATCTAGAGGAAAATAGCAGGTTAGGGAAAGATCAAGAGTAAAATAAGAGGTTTAGGAAAGATCTAGAGTAAATTAGCATGTTACAGAAAGATCTAGTGAAATAGAAGGTAATGGAAAGATGTAAATTAAAATGGCAGGTTAGATTAGATCTAGAGCAGAAAAGAAAGTCAGGGAAAGATCTGGAGCAAAAACGTCGGCCAAAAGATTCCTAGTTTGTTTGATTCTATTTGTTTTAAACATGTGCATACAAACAAAATTGATATATCAAATATTTTATAGCAATTTGTACACACATTAATAAAACATCTAGACAATTCTTCGGACTTATCAGATTATTAGAAAATATAATCATACTACAGTCCACTCTCGTTATCTCGAAGTCGGCGGGAACAAGAAAAAATATCGAGATAACGAGAGTTCGAGATATCCGATTAGGTGTTGTCAAAGAAAAAATGAGACGAAAATTTACCTTGTTTTTAACATCTAAATACCTGCTAAGTGGTCTAACTAAAGCGGTCACCGTGTGGCAAAATACTCTCTACCTGATATATACGCGTTTTTACGAGGCACTATTAATTTTGCTATTTAAATGCTTGAAATGACGTTTTAAGATTGCAGAACTGCATGAACACATGCGGTTATATTTTTTCTGAACTGTTGAGGAAACATCCGGTAATGTTGCCAATAAAAGTTATGATGCTATTGATGTCCAATCAAGACGAGGATTTTCCATCTGAACATGCGTAAATCACGTTCCGGAATACTGAACTGTACATGTACATTTTGTAGTTTGAAATGCAAAATAAAAACAATTAATCTTTTGGCCTATCGGCAGGCTGTGTATAAATTGCAGTTAATTGATGTTAAAGTGACAGTTAAAGTGACATTCCTTACCCAAGTGTTAATGGCTTACGACATTTCACACGTGTGATCATTGATGCAATTAACGGATCAATTTCCTACCGCACAGTATCGGGAGCAGCCAGGCGAAGCGGGACAGTGAAGTATCAAAGAAAACATTTCTCACATTTTGCCGACACTGGGACAGTTATTCACACTTCGAGATAAACCACAGTAAATACATGTAAAATCGGGACTCTGGACAAAATTTTATATCGACATATCGAATTATTCGACATAACGAAAATCGAGATAAGCGATGTTTATTTATATGGATAAAGAAGGAAAAAAATGGGACATTGAGCTTAATTCGACATATCGAGAATATCGAGATATCCGATGTCGAGATAACGAGAGTGGACTGTAGTTTGACTTAGCACTTAAAGCAGCAACCTTGATCCTTGTGATCCTAAATCTTTCCAGTAACAAACTCAGAATTACTTTAGTTTAAACCTATTTATTTCAGCGCGATTGCATCCAAAGTCGAAGGCTTATTGAAACGCTCTTGAGTCTGTTTCCTTGGTAGTATTGGTACTTGGTGTCTTTGGAGAAGATCTAAAGAACGCTCCCACAGTGGGCATCGAACCCATGACCTCCCTGTCGCTAGGCAAACACCATCACTACATGACCTCCCTGTCGCTAGGCAAACACCATAACTACAACCCCCACGACTTTGCATATCAAATATCACTTACCTGACCCAGTGACAGTGCAAGCACAGATGTCTCTACCCAGCACTTACCTGACCCAGTGACAGCGCAAGCACAGATGTCTCTACCCAGCACTTACCTGACCCAGTGACAGCGCAAGCACAGATGTCTCTACCCAGCAATGCTATGGGGATGGTGGCAGACTGGATTGGAGTCGGCTGCTCAAAGCCCATCAGGGCCAGGGCCTGAACGCACAGAAATACATAAATACTTATTAGTATTGAATACAGGCACGTTTATTTAGAAAGGCATTGGAAAAACTGAATCACAAGCCTTGGGACAAGGATGAAATTCACCTAAGTTTATCCAATCTGGCATTATTTTGTTGAGGTTTTAAGATGGAATATTGAACCATTCATATCAAAGGTTGACAGGCATTGCCATGTAAGAGATATGCAAATGTCAGAGATATGCAAATGAGGCGTGTAAGGGGTCAATCAATCTTGACAGGAGCTTTGTGACAAGCGTTACTAAAACCTGGGATAGCAGTGACAGCCATGATCAATGGAAAATAACTCAGAAATGTGGTGAGCACTGGGCATACAAAAGTGTGTTGCACACCATACATCATAGAGATGACACTTTTAATGTTTCAATTAACCCATTTCCAATTAGATATGTATTTTGACGCATTTGTAGTCACTTACAAATTTAAATTTAATTAAAGACCTTTTTTTTACTGGATTCAAGTTTTAAAGGCTTCATTTCCAACCCTAACATACTAATAAGCAGCAAACAGCATAAAACCTGAACAGACTGCCAGTTACTGGCAAGCTGTTCTGATTTTATGCTGTTTGCACATAGCCATTTCACTTTGCTTCTGTGGAGGAAAGGGTTAAATTGCTTGAGAAATGTGGTAGTAGTTTGCTGTACAAACTCATAACACTTTACAAGCACTTTCCTAACTGACTCCATTATGTCCCATTTCAAAATACATCATTTTCCGTTGTTGTAGCTCTTAAATATGTCTATTATATACTCAATACAATTATTTTTACCTTCATTAGTGGCCGAGAAATGTTCATGTCTGAAAATGACATGTTCTTATCATACGAAGCCACATTTTCTGAGAATTGCACTTTTTCACCTGCCTGAAAAATAAATACTGGGAAATCTTCAATGTCTCCATAACAGTATGATTGATAGTTTGAAAACTTCATACTGTAAATAAATAAGTATTTAAGCATCAATGTGATTTTGCAAAACAAGTAATGAAGTCTCAGTTCATATGCATCAAGCACAGCTTTATAAAATCACAATATATCATATGATAACAAGTTTGTTTTTCAATTTCAAAGAACCAAGACTATTTTTGTTTGTTTTTTCTGGGTAATGATATTTTTGGGGGGACCAAAAAAAACAGAGGGTTCGGCCAAGCTTGAAAACTAACATAATAAACTACTGGTTGGGTTACCAAAGGTAAGTACATAAGTTTTTACAAGGACTCTCAACAAGTTGCCCCCAGCTCTATAATGTATATCCTTCCTAGGATTTCATCTTAGATTTTTTACAACTTTCTTTAATCAAAATATTACAAAGGGCCACACAATTTGGGTAAGTTCAAACAGATAAAAAAAACCTGACATTACTGCTTTTCCCAGAACAAGTTCCACTCTTCTCTGATATATTTCGCCTAAATAGGCTTTTGCCAACAATATTTACAAGAAGAAACTACTGGCACACGTTTATCATTATATACAATTCAGAATTTGGACAGTACCAAATGGGTGCTCCCACGCTGCACCACCGTACACTACATTTAACGTAATGTGAGAAAATAACAAATTTGTTGTTCACATACCTGCTCACTGTCCGAGTCTGGATCAGCCTTTCCTTTCTTCCTCTTTCTTTTCTTCTTTTCCTTTGTTTTGATGGTGTCTGAAATGATTTTCAATCAATAATTGCAAATATGAAATATGAATGCAAAATGTTCAACTCAATGCCCTTGTGTAATAAAATGTATTCACCAGAATATTAAAAACAGACATATTTGTTATCGCGATCAGATATCTGGTGTTGGTCTCAATAAACCAACATTTTAAACACAGTTTCGTTCTTAAAGCGCTTCTTAAATACGGGATTTTATTCTATTCTAGAAAGTACAAACATTGGGGGCCATAAGCTTGTGAAATCTTGTCACACAATCATTCATATCCCTGATACTTGATCAGTAATGGCTCAGGTATTGTCACATCTTCTGTGGTACACAACAAAGGCCTGAGAAAACTTGTTTGTTTGCTCTACTTTAGTTGTAGAATTTATAAGGCAGGGCTCTTAGAATTATTATTTGAAGTCATGCATATTTTCACCTATCTAAAATTAACCAGGAATCAAAAAATCACCCCCAACCAAATATCAGAAATACTAATATTTTCCCCCCAAAATACCATAAATATTGTTTTCCCCAAAATAAAAACCACAAATATAACTACTGTCCCCAAAATACCAGCAATATTAATATATCCCCCATAATGGGAGTTCTGGGCTTCATCAACCAATGTTAAAAACCAGCCCCAGTCCTGTCTTGACTCCTTGCAGACTCACCTGCTACGAATTCTCCGTCGGAGTCCACGTCCTGCTCCATCTCATCATCTACAGGTCCATCATCTGGGTCTACAGTCGCCTCTGCTTCATCATCGTCACCATCTGCCTGAAAGTCATAACAAAAATTCAACCCTATAGCGCTCAAGCTAGCTCAACATTTTCTGTATCTTAATTCACTGTAGACCATAGAAAGTTTAGCTGCTTTAGTTTTTTTATAAACATAAATGTGAAGCCAAATGGAAATTTCTAAAAAATTATAAATATAAAGCAAAGTGGATTTTTTTTTGCATCAAAATGCCAATATGTAATGATTTTGTCAAGGAATATTTGATAACCTGAACATCAACTTAAAAGTTTGGAAATTTATGACTGAAGTTTCAGATGTATTTTGGTTTCAATTAGTTTTTATTTTGTTACAACCTGTTTTTGACGCTCTGCAAGATTTTCAATGTAAACCAAAATCCCCTCGAAAATTGGGTAAGGGACACTAGTACTTGTTGCTTATTATTTGTATATTTTCAAGATTAAAAAGGGTATTAACTCAAATACCTGGAGGTCTTACCCTATTACAGGTGCTATGGAGGTATGTCAGGGTATGTGATGTTCAGATTATAATTAAAAAATATATATATTTGAAAGCCATATTAAAACACCTTTGACCAGTTTTACTTTGATTTTCATGAAATTCATAGTCTTACAAAAATTTGTTTAAACCTGCACTGTAACTATTTTCTTCACTTTATAAAAATATGTTTAAGTATTTGTGACATTTTTTTTCCGATGAATTTCAAGCAATGATACTTTTGCTTCAATTATGCATTAGTTTTAAAAATAACTTAAAATGTATTATTAACAATTTAATAAATATGAACCAAACATATAAACATGTTCTACATGTCATACTACTCAGAATATTTAAAGACAAAACAAATGTCAGGTACTTTTCTCTTTTTTCTGGCAGCTGCAATTTTCTCGTCGAGTGTGAATGTTGGTTCTGCTTTTTTTGCAAACTTCAAGTTGATGGCTTTGAATCCTTTAAAAGGGTCTTCCTGGACAACAATAAGAAAGATGTACAAAAACTTAACAAAATCAAAACTGTGAATGACAATTTATGGCTGATTTGGCACATGTTTCACTGTCAGGAATTGATTACTTATCAAATTGTGGTACATACTGATTTACCATTTACGGTAGTTTTTGAAAACAATCTTGACCCGTTTTGCACTCTAGCAAAATATATGGTCAGTACTCTGTTAAAAAGGGGTTCAATGCATGTGCATAAAGTGTCATCCCGTATTAGCCTGTGCTGTCAGCACAGGCTAATCAGGGATGACACTTTCCGCATAAACTTGATTTTTGCTAAGAAGAGACTTTCTTGAAACGAAAAATATCATAAAAGCGGAAATTGTCACCCCTGATTACTATGTGCAAACTGCACAGGCTAATCTGGGACAACACCTTACGCACATGCTTAAAACCTTTTTTTCACAGAGAACCGCCCATATTGCATCATAAAAGGCTTAGGGTGCTGCTCAATGGAAAACCAGAACATTTTTAATAAATTTCTTAATGCATGGAATGTCTTACTCTTACACTTGTAATTATTCTGTTTAGTTAAAGCACTTTCATTATTATTGAAAATTAATGAATATATATTAAATTTAAAAAAGTTTTCCCACTTTTTTATCAGCGAAAAGCAGCAGCAAAGGGGAGTAAAATGGAGCATTTCTATATAAAACCAAAGAGCTATGTTGTGGGAAAACTGGTTCAATACCTGTGGGAAATTGTTGTCCCAGATTCATCTGTCAGTTCGCATAGGCTAATCAGAGATGACAGTTTCTGCCTAAACATTTTCATTTACTAGAGACATCCTTTAAATATAAAATTCAATAAAAGCAGAAAGTGTACAGTGTATTTAAAATTCGCCTTGCAATCTGGATGTACTGATTCTGATAGAGCCCTTTTTTTACAACCTTTCTTTCTTTTCCAAAGGCAACAAGCAGTCGTTTTTCTTTGGAAAAATACTTAAGTGTCAGAATAAGCCTCATACTTGTAATACATGTATTATCTGGCTATAAAATTACATACTTGATCATTGAACATAAAATCTTTGCTGAATTCTGATTTTGATGTCTTCTTTTTCTTTTGCTTCTGGACCTGGAATAAACAACATTAAATCACTTTGAATAATTTTACATCTAACATTGTTATTTTTTATTTATTTAAAATCGACCCCTTACCATGTGCATGAGTATGACAGCGAATGAAAATGAACAGAAAAATCACTTTATTGGAATCTCTTATGTAACAGTTAAATTCGTACTCAGCAAAAATTTGGCTACCAAAAGCTTGGAAGCGGACTTGGTATTTTGTTTATTGAGTGTATATGTTAAACAAATGTATTAGTTCTTTATTTTGACATGCTTGTTTTGAACAGTTTTGAATGAAAAATCTGCCAAAATAAAAGCCCTGGTAAGTCTAAGTTAAAATTACATTAATGCATTTCAAGCTAAAATATCTAAAATATAATCCCATATATATTGACTTTTATTATTGAATATTCAGCACTTTTCAGCACAACATGTGCCATTGAAAGCTATGGTTGACAAAGATTGACAAAGATAAAGAACCAAAATTGACCACTTTTCTACTATGTTTATACTGCAACTGCAAGAAAGCATAGACCAATGACATTGCCATCACTCCTCCAGATAATCTCCTTGTTCCTGTCGACCATCGATCCAGACTCAGCAGTAACCATTGTTTTAGACACATACAAACTTCCAAAGGCACTTATAAATTCTCATTCTACCCACGATCAGAAATACAATGGAATTCAATACCTCCCCACATACATGAGGCAGCCACAGTAGAAGTTTTCAAACCAATTACTCATTGCCCCCATTATCCACCTGTAAACACTTACAAGGTAAATAATTTAAACTTAAAACCAACTAAGCACCTTAATACAGTTTTCATCCCTTAACCAATAGTTGCCGGCACAAAATCTTCTTTTTAAAAGGAGTGCTGTATCAGAAAAAGAAAGGCAAAGGCTAGTTCTTCTTGAATGCTCTGAGCTTTTATTAGTACAAATGTACAGCTCAGAGTTCTTAATGTGAACCAAACTTTTTATGTCAAAAAAATATTTCTCACATGTCTATAAAATCGAGTTCAATCAACCTAATACATTGTCACAAACACAATACCTGTTATCATTTTGATTAGACACAAGATCTTTCTCGCAGAGGATTCAGGAGAAAAATCCTTGGCATATTTTCAAAATCGGAATACTCTGCTTTTTCCATTGCAAACTTACACATTCTCATGAACCGTTGATGTGTTTGAAACTTTGGATTAATATCATTACTATGCGAACACATCATATGAAGCAAGTTGTTTTAATTTGCCCATTAGCTAGGTTGGCGCTAAGAAAAAAAGCTTAGTAGCCAAATCTAGGGGGTTCTGGGGACATGCTCCCCCCTGAAAAATTTTTGATCCTGGATTGTATGCGGTGCGTTTTGGGGCTATTTCCTGAGCAAAATTAAGACTATTTTTTTATGAAATTAGCCCTTTTTTTGCTTAAAGTTTTTTTTTCTTCGCTGGTGAGCCACTTGCTGACATTTTTAGCAGATTTTTTTTTTAAATAGACACCGGAGGCGTAGTGATTACGATACATTAACACCGTTAAACACTTTTTCGGTACATGTTGTATTTAGGTTAGAAACCACTCAAACAGCCCGCTCGTCTTGGTCGTAATTATACGACATTTAATTAAATCAAGACATCACTTTTTTCAATTTTTTTTATTTCTGAAGAAATGCGTGGGAAATTACTAAGTCAGCGTGAGACCGTCGTTGCATGCCAAAAACCGTGAGACTCACTGCGAAACCGTGAGGCATGATTTCATAACTGACGGCTAGCATCCAATGTCGCTAATTGGAGATATGCAGGGTTGCATCTAGAAAACGTAGATAGGGGTTCTGGCCCCCCTCACCTTCAGGAAAAGGGGAACTTGATCCCCTCTTACATTTAAAAGAGGGGGACTCAAATAAAAGATAAAACAAACCCACACAAATCTCTTTTAAGAGCCAACATTGTATTAACTAGGAAAATGTTCAACGCATGTTCATATTGAAACTATCCTGAACTTGTCAGTTCATAAAAATTGAAGAAATATATTCAAAAATATAGTTTACTGTGGAACTTTGAAACTGTTTAAACTGTTTACATGTATATACACTGGTGAGATAAGACGTTTCCGATTCTGCATTCGCCTCTGCACTATTTGAGACATCCTCCGGTCGCGAACCTAACATTTGGTCATTTCCTGAGCTTACATCATTCTGTCCGCTTTCTTTTCTAAAGAATTGTGTTAATTTCTGTTGCTTCGACTTTCCTGTTTCGTTCGAAGCATCCATTTTTCCCGTATTCGGCAACTTATTTTCTAAATTGGTCTTCGAAGTCGCATAGCGACCGTAAAGGGAAGTTACTCTTATCTACTATTTTAGCCAATCAAAATCTCCTTTCTTGGGAAATTAGTTTATAGTGGCTATGTCAATAATGCCATAACTCCGCCCATCTTATTAAATGACAATTCCGTACTGGTCGATTCGATAATGTTGAATCATAACATCTATAGGTTATTACATGGCACGCATCAGTGATTCAGTTATCATGTAAATTGCCAATTAACCCAAATGTTCGAAAAAAGTCTGGTCACAGTGTAAAGCGTGACAAATTAAGACATTAGATATGTGGATTATCTACCTAAGTGGTTGTCATTATCCCCTGGGGCCTTTCCGGTATGGGTGTTATCTGTGTAATCTCTAGGTTTAGTGGCACTAAGAAAAAAAACTTAGTCGCCAAATCTAGGGAGGTCCGGGGGAATGCCCCCTGGAAAATTTTTGGATCTTAGATTATCTGTGGTGCGTTTTGGGGCTATTTCCTGAGCAAAATTAATTATATTTTTGTCTGTAATTAGCCCTTTTTTTGCTTGAAAATTGTTCTTCGCTGGTGAGCCACTTGCTGACATTTTGCAGCCGAATTTTTTGTTTACATAGACACCGATGGCGTAGTGATAATGATACATTAACACCGTTTAAACAGTTTTTGGTACATGTGGTATTTAGGTTAGAAACCACTAAAACAGCCCGCCCGTCTTGGTAGAAATTTTATGAAATCCAAACATTTTTTTTTCATTTTTTTGTTTTTGAAGAAATGCGCGAGAAATTAGTTAGTCAGCATGAGACCGTCATTGCATGTCAAAAACCGTAAGACTCACTGCGAAACAGTGAGACTTGACAGGTAGACGTTTTCGATTCTGCATTCACTTCTGCACTATTTTAGACGTCCTCCAATTGCGAACGTAACATTTGGTCATTTCCTGAGCTTTCATTATTATGTCCGCTTTCTTTTCTAAAGAATTGTGTTAATTTCTGTTGTTTCGACTTTCCATTTTCGTTCGCAGCATCCATTTTTCCCGGAATCTGCGAACTCACTTTCTAAATCGGTCTTTCAAATCACATAGCAACCGTAAAGGGAAGTTACTCTTGTCTACTTTTTTAGCCAATCAAAATCGTTGTTTCTTGGAAAATTAGTGTATAATGCCATTACTCCGCCCAACTGTTTAAAGGACAATTCCGTACTGGTAGATTCGATAACGTTGAATCGTAACATCTATAGCATAGGTCATTACACGGCACGCTTCAGTGATTCAGTTATCACCTAAATCGCCAAGTAACCCAAATATTCGAAAAGTCTTGTCGCAGTGTAAAGCGTGAACAAATTAAGACATTAGCCATGTGCATTATCAACCTAGGTGGTCGTCATTATACCCTGGGGCCTTTCCGGTAAGGGTGTTATCTGTGTAATCTTAGCGATGTTTCTGGCGATTTATACAGCCTGAAAACAGGCATTTTATTACAGTGTGCATTTGTAAAGCATAGGGTCTATTTTTTTCAATCGCCGATTTCATGAAAATATTATTTTTAATCGCCAGCCAGGAATTGTAATGGCCAATGGTGATTTTTGGCGATTGGTAACCCTAACGTAGAATCTTATATCGATGTTTCTGGCGATTTATACGGCCTGAAAACAGGCATTTAGATTGTGCATTTGAAAAGCATAGGGTCTATTTTTTTTCAATATCCAATTTCATGAAAATCTTATTTTTTATCGCCAGCCAGGAATTGTAATCGCCAATGGCGATTTCGGCGATCGGAAACGCTAACGTAGCATTAGGGAAATATATATAATATATATCATATGATCTCAAAGTGTCAGTGTTTATTTATGCCAGAAAATTGTTTATCTATGTTAGCGTTACCGATCGCCAAAATCACCATTGGCGATTACAATTCCTGACTGGCAATTAAAAAGAAGATTTTCATAAAATTGGCAATTGAAAAAAATACACCCTATGTCTTTCAAATCACAGAGCGTATATTGAGTCCGTGATCAAATGCACAATCTAAATGCCTGTTTTCAGGCCGTATAAATCGCCAGTAAGATTACAGAATAACACCATTACCGGAAAGGCCCCATTGAATAATGACGACCGCCTTGGTTGATAATCCACATGGCTAATGTCTTAATTTGTCACGCTTCACACTGCGATCAGACTTTTTCGAACATTGGGTTACTCGGCAATTTATGTAATAACTGAATCACTGAAGCGTGCCATGTAATGACCTATAGATGATACGCTTCAATGTTATCGAATCGACCTGTACGGAATTGTCATTTAATAAGATGGGCGGAGGTATGACATTATTGACAACTAATTTCTCAAGATACGCGATTTTGATTGGCTAAAAAAGTATATAAGAGTAACTTCCCTTGACGGTCGCTTTGCGACTTGAAAATGAAAGACCGATTTAGAAAGTGGAGTTGCAGATTCCAGGAAAAATGGATGCTTTGAACGAAAAAGGAAAGTCTAACCAACAGATGCTAACACAATTCTTTAGAAAAGAAAGTGGACAGAATAATGTATACTCAGGAAATGACCAAATGTTAGGTTTGCGATCGGAGGATGTCTCAAAGTCAAATAGTGCAGGTGCAAATGCAGAATCGGAAACGTCTTATTTAACCTGTGTATATAATTATTAAACAGTTTAAAACAGTATCAAAGTTCTACAATTAACTATATTTTTGAATTTATTCCTTCTATTTTTATGAACTGCGTTGAATAAGGCGGGGTTCATGAAAATCGCTGCACAATTGATGAAGTTATTTCTGTTCAAAGAAATGCATTCCGTTCTCGGGTCATATTGAGTTGGATACCTTGTTGTATAAATATTTGATAGTGATTTTTTTTCAGAAAAGTGGATTTTTCGTTATGATATGATAATTGATCATTCAGAATGATATTTTTCACTAATTAATAGCATAGCCTCACGCTAACAACCTGTGATTTGATTAGGAAATAGCCCCAAAACCATACATGCCATAATTTTTCAGACCAATTCTGGGACATTGAGTTAAATTGTCCGGGACTTTTGCCGATTTTCCGGGACATGTATAAAATGTAGCGATATTTATAGACATATGCATTTTGGGTACGTTTTTTTTTTGTTTCGCATCGTTCATTGCAAAAGTTCGAAAGCCTATCCGAAATACACTTGATCTATTAACGTGAAATTAAACATTACTACTTCCGTTACTAGATACAAGCCACGTGTTTTCAGTGTAAGCGTTCTAAACATAGATGGTGACGTCACTGCGTTATTGTCATTAAGACCGGTGTGTAACGCGTAGTTGTTGATACACCTTTATTGATTTATAACATTTATATAATAATGACGTTTTTATATGCTTACTTTTTTACTCAACTTCTTTGTCGGTTAATGTGCTAACATAAACTGCTTTAATTTTTTTCTCAGCGATGTTGGACTTCAGATGTGTGAACAACTATACTTTGCCCCTACGCAGCGGGAAATAGTGACGTAGTAGATTAAAGTCAATTAACAACCACATTAAACAATGCCGCCTTTTCGGTTTGACCGCGAACGTGAGACAATGGATATGATAACAGGACCCCTGTTAATTGATCCATTTTGACACGTAGCGTAGTCTGCCTATTCGGGTAGGCATTGTCATGGAGACGCTGCAGATATACACAGATTCGAGGTGCAGTTAAGCCTAAGATAAGGTACATGTATATATGGATTTTGTAAATTCCGGGACATTTGACAGATTTCCGGGACAGCGGGACAAGTTCTTCATTTCCGGGACTGTCCCGGACAATCCGGGACGTATGGCATGTATGCCCAAAACGCACCACAGACGATCTATATATAGGATCCAAAAAATTTACCTGGGGGGTGTTGGGGGGAGGCATGCCCCCGGACCCCCCCCCCCCAGATTTGGCTACTAAGTTTTTTTCCTTAGCGCCCACCTAGTTTAGGCCTAACAAAAAAATATGTTTGTTTCCACTGACATGGCCTAAAAAATTAGGGTAGGTAGGTAGGCAAATAATTTTTTTAGAAAATGTGGTACATGGTGAATCTTCTTCTCATTTTTTGTGTACAACTGTATGTACAATAAATTTGATGATGTATGTAATGCTATATGGCTTTATTTAAATGCTTTAATGAAATAAAAACTTGCTGTTCATTAATTTTGCATTTGTTGCTTTCCTTATTTCCGAGTTTAATGTTGACTTCTGGCAACTGCTTTCATAGTCCATTTTATAACCAATAAAAGGGCTTTTTTAAGGCATAACTAAAGTCGCAGTAAGCTTGACCCTCAGTGTCTACAGGGATTCAGTGTTGTTATACTTTCTGTTCCTTTGGGATCATGGAGTATATACTATATTATTTATAATTTATAATATATTAAATAGCCCAAAAGCCATGCTAGGGGGACGCGAGTGGTGTTGCATGTAACATTATCACCATGAACAGACCCAATCAAACTGCATGAAGGGTGTGCTATTATATTTCCTGGATGCAGTTTATGCTTCCATAGGACCACATTTCCAGATTATATTATGTACTGGTGTTGTGGGGTCTATCTACCACGGCTAGCGCTGTCCCAAAATTTCTTTCAGCCAACCAGGTTTTTGTTTTTCGATGCGCGAAAACTGGTTTTGAAATAATTATATATACATTTACTATCAACTTGTTTATATTTCTTTTAATGACAACAAGGGCATATCACATATCATAATGTAACATACATTTTTCAATATAAAAATAATTAGTATGGTACTTGTCAAAGTACAAGCATAAGTTATTTTATAGATGTACATTTAATAGGGGTGTCGATTGATTCAAATTTGAAATCCTGAAAATTAGGCCGGGGGTCTACGAACCGCAGCCGCAGGAATCCAACAGGAATAAAGGGCAGATCCCCCACCCCATCCAGAGCCCTTACTAATTGTTCTTTTTTATAGTCTTTCCAATTGTATTTTCAGGTGAATACAATTTAAAATATTATAAACCACACTGTCCGAATCACCGCATGTGCATTCGTCATTCTACACAGAACTTTGAAAATAAATTATAATCGACGAAAAATAATGTATCCGAAAACGACAGTCCGAAAAATTGTACGTGTTTGCCACATTAAATAAAATGTGCATATTGTTTGACTGCAGACATTGCAAAACCTAGCAAATATACAATTGGTTGACATATTGCTTTACAATATTAGCATTTTTTGTGGGTAAAAAACAACTTAATTATCACCTTTTAATTTCAAACGATAATCGGCAAAAAGGCTTAACATCGTCCACATAGAACTAATTATTTAATTATCATCCTTTAATTCAGATCGATAATCTGGAGAAAGGTGTTAAGTAATCAGCTTAGAAATAATTTATTTATTGGTACGCTTCTTTTGATTTGTTAATCTTTAAATAAGACGTTTGCCATAGGCCGCTATATTGGTGGCAGACGACAAGATCAACTGACTGTGTATTCCAAGTGTACAGTGTCTGCGCATGTATGAGCCAATATTATGTGTGAGCAAACTTATTGCTGATTGGCCAGCTACCACGTGCGCTTCAATAACAATAAAAATGATATGCGGATAACGTAGACAAGTTTATTGAGCGTCGCCGAAAAATACACGGTCCGATTTTTTTGAATTTTGGGCTAAAAAAAGATTAGGACCGGCGGCAAAAAATTAGGTAGGGTCGGGCCACCGGAAACAGACAATTATTTTTGTTACGCCTTATGTTGCTAATACTACCGATTTAAGCGCCGCTCAAAATCTGGGTGGCACGTTTCTATGAAATATCTTGTTACCAGTTGCAACTCCCAGCGACCCTGAGGGTCAATAGCTGGAAGTTGGATTATTGCAACTTCGGCAAAGGCATGTTGTTGAAGTTGGTGACAACAACATTGTCATAACTTATACAAAACATGTTAACCAAGGCAAACTTTAAATGAAATGTTTTAGTATTTTTGGTTATTTTACTTCTTCGTCACTGTCTGAGCTTTCAGACTCGACATTAACGTCATCATCGTCTTGAATAGTGCCAATCAGGCCTAAATTCATGTAGGCTGACATATTTGAAAATGGCTTTATAATGATAGATTCGTATTATATCATCATACGAATATTGCTTCAAAACTAGTCTTTAATTAAAAAATTTAATTATTTCAGTTAAAATGAACGTGCTTGAAACTATATTTTTTTACTTTATTTTTCGCAACGCAAAATTCGAAGTTATCATTTATATACTATCCGAATTCATCCGAATGTTGATTTGGCGGGAACTGTTGTTGTCAGCGTACTTACATATTCACAAATTAAGTCATGGGAATTAAAGGTCTGTCTCAAGTCTTAGCTGATCATGCACCAGGCTGTATGAAGGAGAATGAAATAAAGAATTATTTTGGTAAGGCCTAAGTGACTGCGATAAAATTATAAACCACATGTCAGTGCTTTCCACAGGATTTTTGTCAGGCGCCGGGGTGCTGATTGGGTAGTCCAACTTGTTGACGCTCTCAAATATTAAGCTACTTTTTATTTTGGTAATATTTGGAGCGTCCAACGGCTGAACCATTCGATTAATGGTGGTTTTCCTTCTTTGTCTATATTGTTGCGCAAGGATTTTGTGCGCAACATTCAAGCCCCGATATAAGACATTTAATATCAATGGATTGCAATAATATTTACATACCTGTGTAGATCTATCCAACCGGGTGTGTAGAAATACCGAAATCCCCGTAATTACCAAAATCCCCCGAAATCCCCAGAAATCCCCCGAAATCCCCAATAATATTTATTATTTATCAAAATACTGCGGATATTAAGATAGAATATTGCAAAATACAATCAATTCACTGATGAAAAATTGTTATTATCCATGTTTGGAAGTGAAAAACTAAAATATATACATAATTATTGGAATTCCAAGCCAGAAATCCACAGAAATCCCCAGAAATCCCCAATACTATGTATTAATTATCAAAATACTGCGGATATTAAGATAGAATATTGCAAAATACAATCAATTCACTGATAAAAAATTGTTTTTATCCATGTTTGGTAGTGAAAAACTAAAATATATACATAATTATTGGGATTCCGACCCCGAAATCCCCAGAAATCCCCCAGAAATCCCCAATAATATTTATTATTTATCAAAAAAATGCGGATATTAAGATAGAATATTGCAAAATACAAGCAATTCACTGATGAAAAATTGTTTTTATCCATGTTTGGTAGTGAAAAACTAAAATATATACATAATTATTGGGATTCCGAGCCCGAAATCCCCAGAAATCCCCCAGAAATCCCCAGAAATCCCCAATAATATTTATTATTTATCAAAATACTGCGGATATTAAGATAGAATATTGCAAAATACAATCAATTCACTGATGAAAAATTGTTTTTATCCATGTTTGGTAGTGAAAAACTAAAATATATACATAATTATTGGGATTCCGAGCCCGAAATCCCCAGAAATCCCCAGAAATCCCCCAGAAATCCCCAGAAATCCCCAATAATATTTATTATTTATCAAAATACTGCGGATATTAAGATAGAATATTGCAAAATACAATCAATTCACTGATGAAAAATTGTTTTTATCCATGTTTGGTAGTGAAAAACTAAAATATATACATAATTATTGGGATTCCGAGCCCGAAATCCCCAGAAATCTCCAGAAATCCCCCAGAAATCCCCAGAAATCCCCAATAATATTTATTATTTATCAAAATACTGCGGATATTAAGATAGAATATTGCAAAATACAATCAATTCACTGATGAAAAATTGTTTTTATCCATGTTTGGTAGTGAAAAACTAAAATATATACATAATTATTGGGATTCCGAGCCCGAAATCCCCAGAAATCCCCCAGAAATCCCCAATAATATTTATAATTTATCAAAATACTGCGGATATTAAGATAGAATATTGCAAAATACTATCAATTCACTGATGAAAAATTGTTTTTGTTCCATTTTTGGTAGTGAAAAACTAAAATATATACATAGTTATTGGGATTCCGCGTATGAATCCATAGTGCATGTTTTCACAAGCACGATCAGGAACAGAAATCCCCGCTGTAAAGCTCTTCAAGTGTCAAAAAATCATCTGGGTGGCTTTTGATATTAGAAAGAAGAGGTAAAGACAAAAACAGACAACAATATCTCACTTCTTTTGAAAAATATGGACTTGTAGCGGGGATTTCGGTAATTCTACATTCGCCCACAGAGTACCGAAATCCCCCATGTTTACATCTGAAAGTGTCAAAAATATCATTTGTATTCTTGGTTTTTGGCTTTGCTTGAATGTTAACGTGCAAAAAATAATATTTATGTTAATTATTAAGCACACTTGACAGCATAAGTTGCCGCTTAGGGGGGATTTCGGTAATTCTACATTTTCCCGCCGAGTACCGAAATCCCCCATATTCACGCCTTACAGGGTCAATATGTCATCGGTATGATTGTTTCTTGCCATCGCATAACTGTTAATGTACAATTAATGATATTAATATTAATTTTTAAGCACTCTTGACACCGTACGCTGCCTCTTAGCGGGGATTTCGGTAATTCTACACAAGAGCATAGACACGCGCCGGTACCGAAATCACCGCTGTACAAACCTGCAGGATTGTTTTTTTTGAAGGCTGTGAGAAGTCTGAAATTAACGGAATAACTGACTGACAACCAAATGACTGACTGACAACCAAATGACTGACTGACAACCAAATGACTGAGACTGACTGACTGACTGACAACCAAATGACTGAGACTGACTGACTGACTGACTGACTGACAACCAAATGACTGAGACTGACTGACTGACTGACTGACTGACTGACTGACTGACTGACTGACTGACTCATTTTGACATGACAAAGTTTTCGTTTCAAAAATCTATGAACTCGTTCAATATCATCGGTATTTGCAAAAAACTATCAACCTCACATGCATAACAAAGTAATGGCGTAACATACGCATCAAAAAGATTCAACATGATTTTTACGAGAACATGCATAAAGTAAAATACCCAACAGCGGTCGAGCGCAGATTCATGAACTTGGCCGCTAGATGAATAATGTTATGCAGTTAATCTGGGCAAATTTATAATTTCAAAACATTTGTAGTTCATGATTTTTTTCATGTTCAATAAATACATAAGTTCTTTTATCAGCCTGCTACTTTTTCTTATCATAATAGTATATATTACAATAACTCATCAGCGGCCGATCGTATTACACAAAACTGCTCTTTCATAAATATGTCAAGCACGTCCACTTAACAAAAACAATGCGATATTTCTTTATTAAATGTAGCATTTTGCAAAAGAAAAGCGCTTTATATATAACAAATAATCTATTTTTGGTTGGGTAAAAAACAATAACAATTTATAACATGTATAATTGTACATAATTTATAAAAAGCAATAGAATTAAACATGCTTTTATAATTGTGATAAGTGTGCGTGCCATTGAACGTTGAGTGAAGCGAGAGATCCGAATTAAATTAAACATAATTAAAAACTGATACTATTCTGTCAGCTTGTTCCATCGCGCCAATACATTCATTGTTTCATAAATTGTGTTTAAAACAAAACGATTGAAATTATGTCAGAAACCCTATTTTCACATTAAATGACCTTTATAATAACACCAGCAGACCCGAATGAATACACTATACAAATACAATAATAAAACAGGGGAAGTCTACAGTGTGTATTAGCAACCTGCTGGGGCGATCCGTATCTTATTAGTTCATATCGCTCAACTACCGAATAAAATAGTGGGAGTCTACGTTGTGTATTAGCAACCTGCTGTGATGATCTCTATTCTGTCAGTCAATACACGGGCAACTAAAAATGTATTCGAAAAATAGGTTTACTGCCTAAAGGACTGATGCTATATTGTTGTGTCCATTAATAATTAGAAACCTGATACAGAATTATTTTTATTCATGAATAGCAATAGCCATCACTGAAACTACATCACAAAACGAGCCGATATTTCTTTATTTCCGATTCGCATCTCCCGCTTCCGTCAGTTTAGAAATGATGTTTCAAATATGATGTTTACAATACACCATCAGCGACCGAGCGCAGAATACTGAATTTTGTCGCCCAAAAAATTGGATTGCATGAAGTATAAGGTCAAAATCCTATTGTATTCCAAAAAAATGCCAAGCACGTCCACTAAACAAAAAAAAAATATTTCTTTATTTAATGTAGCATTTTGCAAAAGTAAAGCGCTTTATATGTAACAAAGTTTTATTATTTCTTTCTTGTTGATTAAAAAAACAAAACAAACGAACAATGTATAACATAATACTTGTACATAATTTATATTAAAAACTAAATGAATCATTGTTTTATACTTCTATAAGTGCGCGTGCCATTGAACGTTGAGTAAAGCTAGAGATGCGAATTAAATTACACATTATTAAAAAATGATACTATTTTGTCAGCTTGATTTAGAAGTCATGTTCCAGCGCGCCAATATATTCATTGTTTCATAAATTGTGCACAAAAAAACTATTATAATTATGTCAGACACCCAGCTTTTCACATCAAATGACCTTTCTCATAACGCCAGCAGACCCGAATGAATACACTGTATTTATTCCAAACAGGTACATAACAAATACAATAATAAAACATAATCAAAGTGTGAATGTGGATATTAAGAAATAAAACCTAAATTTAACAAATGTATGCCTTAGACACTTATCATTTTATTTTTAAGTGGGACATTATGGAATATTAAATACAGATTATTTATTATTATTTAATTATTATTATTTATTACACAGATTATTCGGAACTGCTGGTTATCCGGAACTGGTTTACAAACTGTAGTAATTATAGCTAGCAATAGTGGCAATAATTTGGTTATGTTCGCGTGCCAGTGAACGTTGCGAGAGGTTCGATATACATTACACATAATTAAAATCTGATACGAATCTGTCAGCTTGATTGTGCTAAAATCATTATTTCTAATAGTGTCAAATAATATAAAATGCGCGTGCCATTACACGTTGAGTGAATACTGCATAAGCGAGGTCGTGCATTAAAACTCATATTATTACACTATCATTATTATAAATGTCAGTTTGAAGTGTGCTGACATCTTTATCACTATTGTATCAACTATAGTAACGTCTACGTTTCTTTGTGAAGATACACTGTCAAAACCAAAACAGAGTGTGGGAAGAATAACCGACATTGGCAATGAAATACATCACATTGGCTGTTAGCACGTGTACTAAGTAACTAAATAGAAATCGAATTATTTCACGCAAATATTTCGCAAATATTTTTCGCGCAATGTCAGTCAAACTCGTTTAATGATGAGCGTTTTAAATGTTCTTGATTATTATAAGTTTACTGTATGTCACCACATCTAAGACCACCATCGCCATAACTTAATATGTCTTTTTCTGACAAAATTGGGCTTAATGCATGTGCGTAAAGTGTCTTCCCAGATTAGACTGTGCAGTCCGCACAGGCTAATTAGGGACGACACTTTCCGCTTTTATGGTATTTTTAGTTTCAAGGAAGTCCCTCCTTACCAATAAGTTTACGCGGAAAGTATCGTCCCTGATTAGCCTGTGCGGACTGCACAGTCTAATCTGGGACGACTCTTTACGCACATGCATCATATAATCGCTCATGAATATAATTATACATATGACAAGGCTCATATAATCGACAAAAACAAAAAAGGGGTGGATTATATTGACATTGTAATAATAAACACAATTTTAAAACTAACATTACTAGGAATTTGCGTTGATACACGTATAAAGTTTTCGTCTTTTCCATGTCAATGTAAAAATCAGACCGGCCCTACTGAACAACGAACGAAGAGACACATACCTTGAGAGTGCAGCACTCGCATCGTAATCCCCGTTGTGAAATGCACATTTCTTACACATGAACGCACGTTTACTGTCAGACCACCATTTAAGTCCATTATCATTGATTTGCACACACTTTGAATGGGTCCAACCTGAACATTTGCTACATTGAATAGTGTCTTTTTTGCATTCTAGCCTACACACAACACAGGGATAAGCAGCCATTGTGACTGACGATAAATTCCGTAATGACAATCCTACTTTATATAGCGTTTTGCATAATGGTCGGCAAAAAGGTGCGAATGACTGCGTTTGATTGCTCGGATGTCTTTCACACTCTCGGACAAATTAAAAGCATCAAACGGACAATCTTTTTTTCAGAACAGGGAAGCAATTATAGTTTTGAGGGTGTTGAGTTCACAGTTGAGAACTTGGTCATTGAAAGTAAGTAGGTGCTAATAGATCATACAGCAGTTGTTATTCACACTACCAGCGTCATTGCGATTTTTAAGTTGTACATTCGACTCAAATTGGGAGTCGATTTTTTTTTCAAATGTAATATATGAAGTGGTACATTCAAAACCGGAATTCCTATGTTGATACTTTCTTCTTATATTTCAGAATGTTTCAAATACACAGAGTTTCTTACAATATATAAAACTATTTGTAAATAAAGGGAAAAATTGCACAACAACAACATCGGCAAATTCTTGTTTGAGTGCTCACTTCTTTACTTTACAGCGTCAAAACAAACCTTTTATTCAAGAAATAGTACATTGCATAATCTTGAAAAGACAGATATTCAATAATGCAATAATCCGCGTTAATACGATAGGCATATGTGTATGATATCACAGTCCATCTTTTTCATACAGCAGATAAAACCGCATGAAACATATACAGGCAAAGAGATGAACACGTATGTAATATGTTAATCAAGTATGGTCTTAGATCGAATTCATGTTTATAAACTTTGCAACACAATTTGAATACTTGAATTAAGAGGGCTCATTAACATAATGAATTTGTGAACTGATGGTCGTTCATAGAAAGGGTATCAAGAAAACGTCGTGATACATATGAGGCAAACATAGTTTTATGTGCGCTCAGCAGTGAAGGACTGAACTACATTGTAATAAACCGTGCGTTTCGGTACTTATAATAATCTGTTATCGCTCCTCATGTTAAATGAATGTATTTTGTTCTACCAATTGATCAATGAATGTATGTATGTTAATGAAATGCCAGAGACATTGTACACTGTTTTATGCAATCAACTTTGAACTTTTGTTGAATGTAACTACTAATTAACGTTCGTTGATACAAAAATAAACAGTGGCAAACTCGAAGTGGTCTAAACAGTGTATTTACGAAGGCACCCAGTTTGAATATCATACAGTACAATCTTCTAATGCCATAGGGTATAACCTGTTACTAATGACGCAAAAACTATGCACTCCGTACAAATCAGTTTGGATACAGATTTTCGCACTTTCATTTAATTATCTCAAGCCATGTGTGATGTACCGGCCTTTTGTTCAAAAGTTGTTAATGATGAGAAGTTGTGTCAAGAACGGTTCCTTTCATTATTGTTTGAAAAAGTGCGGCTCGTGTGAAATTGTCTGCAGTTATGTTGAAATTAAATATGCTCAGTTATCTGCAATTTGTATATAAACACCCGTCGCACTGGCACTTGTTATACAACCAAAATCACGTTCACTACCTTGCATAGTACATTATGGCTTCCTCTCGAAGAATAGCTATATTTGGTGACAGTTATGTTAAACGACTTGGACGTCATTGTAATTATGATTTAAAGGTAATGAAGTCATGCATTAACTGAATGCATCTTTGCAATTTAATTATAGTATTTAGTAACATTGGATCACATTTATCGCGTTTATATGTGAATTAAAGGTGTTTACATGACCTTTAAACTTCATGTAAAACTTTTCATCAAAAAAACCACAAATAAACCTACTGAAACCATGACAATTATCGTATTATTCATATGCTCCTTTCACAATGTCATACATGTACCTTCCATATTTGCAATGGAATTTTCATTTATTTCAGATGCCTGGAGAATTGCGATTTTTCGCTAAGGGGGGAATGACAGCAGCACGTCCTGACGTCGACTTGCTACAGGAACTAAAGACATTCCAGCCGCACGTTGTCGTGGTGGTTCTGGGTGGAAACGACATATGCACTAGTTCGTCGCCTGCGGACATTGTGTCGTCTCTACTAAGGCTACAGACGCAGCTCCACGAAGCAGGAACCACACACGTTCATTTCTGCAACATTTGTGAGCGGGGTTATTTTCCAAAGGACCGTGCAATGACAAAGAAATGTTTTAATGCACAGAGAAACAAAATCAATGACTGTCTAAACAAAAACGCGAGTGTAATAGAACTGAAAAAGATTAGATTTCCAGCAGATTACCACACCGACATGGTGCACATGAATGAAGTTGGCAATAATAAACTCTTTAGGCACATCAGAGGCTTTTTATTTGGACTTTAAATAGTTCACTGTATTGTCATTTTTGTTTGTTTTGTATTTTGGTATTACGTATGATTATTGCTTGTTTTGATTTTGAAATAAACGCTTTCTGGCAAATAAGCATCGTTTTAATTGTAATACAAATAAGGCACATTTAACATACAATATGTCCAATAACATATAATACAATAGTTCTTTTTTTCAAGTAATATCAGCCTCGCTATTATGCGATTTCAATTGACGTTTTCGTAAAAAATTGACGAAAGCTAACCCTGAAGCGAATTAATAAACACCCAATTCTGTCATTTCCTGAGGTATTGTATTCTCACAGTTCACTTGTTGCTTACCGGTGTATTGATGCAGTTGATAACGAGCACCTCGCCGGGACTACACTGGGGTGCTAATACACACGTGTACCGTGTGCAATACCTGATCCAAGCAACAACGTGTCAGAACAGGGATTTCGGTAATTCAACCTGTTTTAAATGCGCTCGCTCGGATATCGAAATCACCGTTACTCCGATAAACGATCATAATTTATCATGCATATGTACAAAGTAAAATCAGTTGAATGTTTCCGATTTTTGAACAAGAAGTCAATTGCTGCATCGAATCCATTTAAGTATGAGTAAGAAACGGGATCTAGGAAATCTAGGTTATTCTACATTTTATAATTACCGAAATCCCCAATAAGAGGCAGCGTATGGTGTCAAGAGTGCTTAAAAATTAATATTAATATCATTATTTGTACATAAACAGTTATGCAATGTCAAGAAAAAATCATACCGATGACATATTGACCCTGTAAGACGTGAATATGGGGGATTTCGGTACTCGGCGGGCGAATGTAGAATTACCTAAATCCCCCATAAGAGGCAACTTATGCTGTCAAGTGTTCTTAATAATTACCATTACTATTATTTTTTTGCACGTAAACATTCAAGCAAATCCAAAAACCAAGAATACAAATAATATTGTTGACACTTTCAGATGTAAATATGGGGGATTTCGGTACTCGGTGGGCGAATGTAGAATTACAGAAATCCCTGGCCTAAGTGAAAATTTTTCAACCTAGGTCACCAAAGGGGATATTGTTGATAGTGTTTTTGTCTTTCTGACTGATTTCCACAATAAGTAAGCAATATAATGATTCTTTTGACTCTTGCAGGTTTGTACAGCGGGGATTTCCGTACCGGCGCGTGTCTATGCTAGTCGGTAGTTGAGCGATATGAACTAATAAGATACGGATCGCCCCAGCAGGTTGCTAATACACACTGTAGACTTCCCCTGTTTTATTATTGTATTTGTATAGTGTATTCATTCGGGTCTGCTGGTGTTATTATAAAGGTCATTTAATGTGAAAATAGGGTTTCTGACATAATTTCAATCGTTTTGTTTTAAACACAATTTATGAAACAATGAATGTATTGGCGCGATGGAACAAGCTGACAGAATAGTATCAGTTTTTAATTATGTTTAATTTAATTCGGATCTCTCGCTTCACTCAACGTTCAATGGCACGCACACTTATCACAATTATAAAAGCATGTTTAATTCTATTGCTTTTTATAAATTATGTACAATTATACATGTTATAAATTGTTATTGTTTTTTACCCAACCAAAAATAGATTATTTGTTATATATAAAGCGCTTTTCTTTTGCAAAATGCTACATTTAATAAAGAAATATCGCATTGTTTTTGTTAAGTGGACGTGCTTGACATATTTATGAAAGAGCAGTTTTGTGTAATACGATCGGCCGCTGATGAGTTATTGTAATATATACTATTATGATAAGAAAAAGTAGCAGGCTGATAAAAGAACTTATGTATTTATTGAACATGAAAAAAATCATGAACTACAAATGTTTTGAAATTATAAATTTGCCCAGATTAACTGCATAACATTATTCATCTAGCGGCCAAGTTCATGAATCTGCGCTCGACCGCTGTTGGGTATTTTACTTTATGCATGTTCTCGTAAAAATCATGTTGAATCTTTTTGATGCGTATGTTACGCCATTACTTTGTTATGCATGTGAGGTTGATAGTTTTTTGCAAATACCGATGATATTGAACGAGTTCATAGATTTTTGAAACGAAAACTTTGTCATGTCAAAATGAGTCAGTCAGTCAGTCAGTCAGTCAGTCAGTCAGTCAGTCAGTCAGTCTCAGTCATTTGGTTGTCAGTAAGTCAGTCAGTCTCAGTCATTTGGTTGTCAGTCAGTCAGTCAGTCTCAGTCATTTGGTTGTCAGTCAGTCATTTGGTTGTCAGTCAGTCATTTGGTTGTCAGTCAGTTATTCCGTTAATTTCAGACTTCTCACAGCCTTCAAAAAAAACAATCCTGCAGGTTTGTACAGCGGTGATTTCGGTACCGGCGCGTGTCTATGCTCTTGTGTAGAATTACCGAAATCCCCGCTAAGAGGCAGCGTACGGTGTCAAGAGTGCTTAAAAATTAATATTAATATCATTAATTGTACATTAACAGTTATGCGATGGCAAGAAACAATCATACCGATGACATATTGACCCTGTAAGGCGTGAATATGGGGGATTTCGGTACTCGGCGGGAAAATGTAGAATTACCGAAATCCCCCCTAAGCGGCAACTTATGCTGTCAAGTGTGCTTAATAATTAACATAAATATTATTTTTTGCACGTTAACATTCAAGCAAAGCCAAAAACCAAGAATACAAATGATATTTTTGACACTTTCAGATGTAAACATGGGGGATTTCGGTACTCTGTGGGCGAATGTAGAATTACCGAAATCCCCGCTACAAGTCCATATTTTTCAAAAGAAGTGAGATATTGTTGTCTGTTTTTGTCTTTACCTCTTCTTTCTAATATCAAAAGCCACCCAGATGATTTTTTGACACTTGAAGAGCTTTACAGCGGGGATTTCTGTTCCTGATCGTGCTTGTGAAAACATGCACTATGGATTCATACGCGGAATCCCAATAACTATGTATATATTTTAGTTTTTCACTACCAAAAATGGAACAAAAACAATTTTTCATCAGTGAATTGATAGTATTTTGCAATATTCTATCTTAATATCCGCAGTATTTTGATAATTAATAAATATTATTGGGGATTTCTGGGGATTTCTGGGGGATTTCTGGGGATTTCGGGCTCGGAATCCCAATAATTATGTATATATTTTAGTTTTTCACTACCAAACATGGATAAAAACAATTTTTCATCAGTGAATTGCTTGTATTTTGCAATATTCTATCTTAATATCCGCAGTATTTTGATAAATAATAAATATTATTGGGGATTTCTGGGGATTTCTGGGGGATTTCTGGGGATTTCTGGGGATTTCGGGCTCGGAATCCCAATAATTATGTATATATTTTAGTTTTTCACTACCAAACATGGATAAAAACAATTTTTCATCAGTGAATTGCTTGTATTTTGCAATATTCTATCTCAATATCCGCAGTATTTTGATAAATAATAAATATTATTGGGGATTTCTGGGGATTTCTGGGGGATTTCTGGGGATTTCGGGCTCGGAATCCCAATAATTATGTATATATTTTAGTTTTTCACTACCAAACATGGATAAAAACAATTTTTTATCAGTGAATTGATTGTATTTTGCAATATTCTATCTTAATATCCGCAGTATTTTGATAATTAATACATAGTATTGGGGATTTCTGGGGATTTCTGTGGATTTCTGGCTTGGAATCCCAATAATTATGTATATATTTTAGTTTTTCACTTCCAAACATGGATAATAACAATTTTTCATCAGTGAATTGCTTGTATTTTGCAATATTCTATCTTAATATCCGCAGTATTTTGATAAATAATAAATATTATTGGGGATTTCTGGGGATTTCTGGGGATTTCGGGCTCGGAATCCCAATAATTATGTATATATTTTAGTTTTTCACTACCAAACATGGATAAAAACAATTTTTTATCAGTGAATTGATTGTATTTTGCAATATTCTATCTTAATATCCGCAGTATTTTGATAATTAATACATAGTATTGGGGATTTCTGGGGATTTCTGTGGATTTCTGGCTTGGAATCCCAATAATTATGTATATATTTTAGTTTTTCACTTCCAAACATGGATAATAACAATTTTTCATCAGTGAATTGATTGTATTTTGCAATATTCTATCTTAATATCCGCAGTATTTTGATAAATAATAAATATTATTGGGGATTTCGGGGGATTTCTGGGGATTTCGGGGGATTTCGGTAATTACGGGGATTTCGGTATTTCTACACACCGTATCCAACCCATGCGAAAGACATCGGACCTCGGACATTTCCGATAAAATTTGCTGAGGTCCTGTACTATTCCCGACATTGTCGGACCTTGTGTCCGACCATAAATAAATTGTGTGTTTTGGTAAAACAATGAAAACAAAACTTGAATATTAACAAATACCGAGTTCAATGTTCAAAACCAAAATATGACCAGTATTGATGCTAATGTGATTGAGAATTTTATAAACACATAGTCCGCCATTTTTTGCAAGCGCTTATGAAAAGTGAATTTTTGGATGGGATCATTCCCATTTAACATGCGTAAATCAAGTGACGCAATATGCGAGCATATTCATATTCAGTGGTAATATTTGATTATAACGACCAATCAATGAGCGACTTTAATTTATAATTCATAAATTTATGTATTTTGTCTATAGTTTCAATGTGTCAATAATATCTCATTGTGTGCATTAATGTTGATGTATTTTTTTATTTTAAAATACTACATGTACCGAGTTGCACGTCTATATATAGTTACGGCACATGGTCTGTTTTGACACTCACGCTTAAACCTTGCCATGCGTGGAACTCAACTCTGTCGGCAAAAATTTCGCGCTCTTATTAAAACACAGGCTTTACATGGCATCATGTGTAGTGAATGGTGCAGATGCGTACAAATAGACTTAAATAATATTATCACGTGGCTGTAGAAAAATGTGTAATTCAGTTCTAAAAATGGACATGATGAAATATACTGCTATTTAAATTAAATTGTTACCCAGGGTTCCCTCTGGGCTTTAAAAAGTTGTCGCCACTTACTTTCGCCAAATTTAAAAAGTTGTCGCCACACTGGGGCTTCATTTGGGCAATGAAGATCATGTCATTGTAATACAAACAAAAACTGCGCATTGAACAGTATGTTAAAGGAATTGATTTAATAACAGTAGTATTAATAATAACAACACATTTAACATTTTTCATGAAATAAAGGCACATTCAATCAGTTGTAAGTCTTGTTGATTGACACCTTCTGAATATGTTGCCACAGCTTGGTTGCTTCAGCATGCAGCTTTCTGGTAATCGGAAATTACAAAAAGGAAAAAATAATATTAATATACTACTAATAATAATCAATTAATGTGTAGTATATAAATAATATAAATGTGTGCTAGCACATGACCTACTACATAAAGCTCATAACACAACAGTCAAATAAAATAAGCATTTGTTAAATTGTGTCTCAAATTGATTTTCATGTACTTCGTTATGTTTACCTTTTTTAAAACAGTACATCCGGTAGTGAATTAATTGATTAGCTTTGAGGGTATAAAGAGTTCATACAGCATATATTGTGTGTTGGAAATCATATTGAAGGAAAGGAAATTCTGTTTAACAACTGTCTTTGTTTGGGTTTTGTTTGCAAGCTGGTGAATGTTAGCGGGAAAACATTTGCATTTTTGAATGAGTCTCATAATTATCAGAATCTAATGTTCACTTTCTAAAGTCGTTATACACTCTGAACTGGCCATGTTGACGAGTAAAACAAAAATGTCACCGTTTACATGTAAATAGAATCAATATATCTAAAATGATTAATTATTTTCTATAATTACACCGATTTTTCTAAACATAATCGATACTTACCTTTTTGAGTGTCATATTGTTGTCAATGTAACGGTCTTGGAATTGGCTTCGAACACTGAGACAAACACTTCACATTTAAGCGCAAAGTCGGTCGGTTTATTTCAATGTTGTCTTATCTATGAAGCAATAAAACTGCCGACCAATTAAGATAACTTGTAACAACATCCCAGATAATCGCAATTATCACAATTGCATGCCACTTTGCGGTAGTCTGCAGTCAGCACCACGCTCCATTGATTACTGCATCGCTTACATCATGGAAATCTATAGTATTACGACTGCCGTAAAGCGGCTGGTAAACACAGCGTCTTTTGTCATTTTAAGAAAATATGAGCGCAGAAAAATGCCTTTTTTTTTTAAAAATCGCCATTTACGAAATTTTGTCGCCAGATTTTTTATTTTGTCGCAATTGGCGCCAATGGCGATCGACAGCGGGAACCCTGGTTACCTCATGCAGGTTTTTTTTTGGCCCGATTTTATAGCCGAAATTCGGCTATGTTCCCAATCTCAAAAAGTATCCTTTTTTCCCAAAATGTGGCACAAAATTCCCAATTGCCAAAAAAAAAAAAAAAAATTTTTTTTTTTTTTTTTTTTTTTTTAGAAAGAAGTCTTATGTGTATTTTATCTCAATTTTAATTCAATTATATCTAACAAAGTATTATATGATTTTTTTCTTTTAATTTGAATGATTATAAAGAGTTAAATCAAATTTAGTATTTCCCTAATCAGTGGACTTTTCGTGTGGAAAAAAAGGCTAATGAATTTATTTTCCCAATTTCATGAAAATGCCGATAAAATTCCCAATTCCAAAGCCATGGGCTCTCTTCCCAAAAAGTGGAAAAAAAAACCTGGCATGCAATTTGTAACGGGTATTGTTTTCACAACTTAATCGCCATAAGTTATTAATTGCTAACCATTTTCATTTAATTTCTCATAAGGAACAATGATTGTTTAAGTAATTGTTTATGGTAAAAAGGTGCGATGATACCCAACACCGTCTTTCATATACTGTTTAATTACCATTGGATATTGCGTAAATTTTAAAACTGTGATTTTGTGTAAATCAATCTGCGATAAACGCTAACTTCAAGACTGACGTCGATCAAAAATAACAATTGACATTTATCTCTGCCCTTATGATACGCATTCTCGTTACCGATTGGACGCTTTGTCGACTGAAAAGTTACCCTAGAAGTTTTCGTGGTGCATCTTTGTCAGCATACATGTCTGTGTAATGTGACTATTATTCGATATTAGACAACAATATGAGTGCGGATTATCGGACGTCCGAGTGCCTTCCGCCATTTGTTAAAAGGACGTAATACGGCCGATTTTTGGCGTAATTTACGGCCGGTAGTGCTGACTAAACGGGCATTATTTTTAATTGTTATTTTATTGTATTTAGAGTTGTTAAACATTGTGAACATCATAACGATAAAAAACTATACCATGTATTTTTATTGTTTGTTTAAAGCAGAATAAAATCCGGTAAAATGCGGTGAGGTCCGGTACATTTTAAAAGTTATCGGACATACTCGCGAGTATTGGTACATCACATGCTCATCTTTGAACTCGTTGGTCAAAGTACAACCTTGAAGTAACTTTTTGTCAAATAAATTAAGCATTTAAATTATTTAAATTGCAATGCAAACATATATAACTGTAATTTATACTATACGGCATGGTATTTTACAAGCGCGTGCTATTACCGGTAGTCGTTGATACAATTGACGCTATTTTTGGACACTTCAATTTTCGCCTCTTAAGTTTTCGGACACATGTATTTTGTGAATATTTTTCGTATCTAAGTTTTCGGACGCGAATTTTTTTAATTATTTTTAAGTGTCCGAAAGCATAGAGTTATTACGGTATGCATGTATATGTATGCATTAGCATCATTTGACAATCTTAAAACACGCTATTTACCTACCTTATTCAAGTATGTGTTATATCCATACGTTATTCCTTGGTATAACACAAAACATTATTCCATGTATTTTCAAATGTGTATAATTAAATTTGTAATCGGAAAAACATTTATTGTTCAAGAAAGCATGCACAAATTAGACCCATGTACAAAATGATGTCATTCATTCTCATGAAAAGCATGGGAAGCATGGGTTTTTATAGTAGTGCATTTTGACAAGCTGAGGGATCTTTACCCCTAAATTAAAAGCAAGTAGTTTACACTGTATCTAACGCACAAAGATTGTTGAGATAGGTCAGTATTGACTTGTGACATTTACAGTTATAATTGTATACACCTTCATGTGTGCGTTTCGGCAGTTCAAAGCAAATTCAATAGAGAATGGTTACACCCGAAATGACCTGTGATGTCTGACAAATGGGGTTATTGTTTATCGCAGTACACAGGTGTTAAAGTGATGTACAATGTAAGCAAACAATCTGGTCAAAACTAGATTATGAATGTTGGATTTGAGTGGGTGAAAAAAAGGGGAAAATACTAGCTTGAAACGGATTTTAATTCATCAAATTCTCAGATAAAAACATGTTATTTGGGGATTATGCTCGTCAGATTTTTGGGAGCCATAGTCGATTCACGATATATTGGACAAAGCGATATAACGGACCGTGATATATTGGAGTTGCAGTGTACATGTTTTGACGGATTTATGCATTAAATTCACTTTGTGCACGAGGATTACGGCTGGTTGCCATCATCAGTCTTCTAAGTTAGTGGCTAAGATTTCTGTGGCAATTAAATGTTAGTCACGAGTAGTCGGCATGATTTAACTGCAGGTATTGCCTGCTTACTGCTGTCGCTCATACAAAGCGTGCGCTCTCATAAGCCAATATTGATTTTCTAATACAGCGACGCTCCGCCTTTAGATGGGCTTTAGTTAGGTAAAGCAACAAAGGATCGTAAATCGTGTGAGCTTATTATGTGGAAAACTGTTGATCATGGTGGTGTTTGTGATTAAAGATTAGATGCTGAACTCATTCATGTAGTTTTAAATTCAAATTTATTTTCCCAATTTCTTGAAAATGCCGATAAAATTCCCAATTTCAAAGCCATGGGCTATCTTCCCAAAAAGCTGGGGGAAAAAAGCCCTGGAATTTGCATCCTTGGAATGTGAAGTAAAAAATGTTTTTTAGAAATAAATGTGGTTTGAAAGATCTACTAGATGTTTATTTGTAGGTCTGTGTAATAAGGTTTGTGACCTGGCTATTCACCTCTGGTTTTCCAAAATCAGTTAGCTGATATTCCTTGCCTTGGACTTGTCCTCAATCCTCTGGAACTGCAGGTATTGACTGAGTGCTGTCGCTCATGCAAAGTGTGCCCTCTCATTGGCCAATATCTATTTAACAATACTTCAACGCTCCGACTTTAAGTGGGTTTTAGTTGGAAAACTCAAAATATTCGTCAAAGTCAATATCACTTTGATCCTTTGAAATTCAAGCACCCCGGTGGGTGACCAATACTGTGAAACCATTTATTTTCGACAGCACAAAATTTCGTCATTCTCATAAAAATGACGATTTCGTCAGCACTTAAATTCGCCGATTTCTGATTTTGAATTAAAAAAAAATGCGTCAGTCAATATCGATTTGTGTGTTATACATATTTGCGATCAATCGCAGTTGCGAAAAATCGTGGTACGAATGCGGGAACACACTTGAGAATCACTGCAGGAGGTGGGGCCTGTTTGTCACATGCCAATTAACTAGTCTTTTGTTATCAAGGGACAGTTATGATTAGCGGACAAGTGGGATCGAATAAACGTTAACGAGTGTTTGTAACAACGAAGCCAATTGCCAATTAGTCTTATTCTATTATTATAATTGCCATACTGATTACAATTGAACCTTTATTAGCACCAATTAGGGAAGGTGCGAACAATATGGGTTATAACTTAGTGTTAGGAAACTGCCGTTTGTTAAGTGTTTTTTTTTTCAAATAAAATGCTTTTTTATTCTGATATCAACATTAAAATTATAAATTCTATGTGTGTGTTTGTTCTTAAAAAGTAAACTACCGGTATATAAATCAATAATGTCAATAATTTAAAAATAAAAAAATTGATACATATAAAATAGTAATTAGTGTGGTTAAACGCAAACAATCAAACAACAAACAGCAATTAAAATATTCTTTATTAATTTGTGATAAATACGCATGTTGATCACACATCGTCATCTTTTCATTTGGTTTATTGTCTTTCATCGGCATTCAATGTGTGATGGCTAATATGCAACACACCTGAAAAACACTGCACCTAATGGGTAATAAAGTTATAAACAATTAGCGCTAATTCATTACCATTCTACATAAACGAAGTCAACGCATTCGATACAGCTGTACTGCACACGCGTTTTAAAGAAGTGTAACGTGTCAGTTAAGTACCTTGTGTAATCTACATCCCTTTGTGTCAAAACCGGACTAATCTTGATTACGAAACAGCAGTGAATGTGTGCATGGATTATGTTGGAATTAAATGCCTCATGTCTACGGTAAAGTTTTCAAATATTGTTCAACTTAGTGTTTGTTTTTGTTCAAACATAGAGCATGATTGTTCGTTAGGATCTTAAATTCGCCGATCGGTCGACTGACGAAATTTATGAAAATTAATGCCTGACGATTAATAATGGTTTCACAGTAAATGGCCGGTGGAAAGCACTGACAATTTGTTTTGATTCTTTATAGGTCACCATCTTAAATGTCAGTAGCAATCTGATTGGATAAATACAAAACAAACTGCTGTTTGCAAATGTTTGCTGTAACTGAATGCACAACAGTAGTGACTTAAGTCCAACAGTTGGTCTGTTAAGCCAGTCTTTTTTATTGATGAGTAAAAATGTGAAGTAATGGAGCAGACATTGTCATTGTGACATTATTTGGACACACATGTTTCTGTTATTTATTTTTAGGCCGAAAAGTGGCGGTAGATGCGTCCATGTGCATCTATCAGTTCCTCATAGCTGTGAGGCAAGATGGCAGTCAGCTGACCAATGATGAAGGGGAGACAACCAGGTACCTGCATATTCATGCATAAAAAAATACACACATGCAGCACATCCAGGGCCCTCAATACATTTTAGGAGAAGCGGGTCGCTACCCATAGCAGGGTGAATTTTCGCGGCGTTTCCCTTTTTGGGGGATTTTAAACTTACTCTCTAATTATTACATTTGTACATGTTTGCACTATATTCATTGCTTATTTCATAATTTAGTATGTTTGACAAGATTAAATTAAAATAGAATTGAGATATAGTAATCATGAGACATCTATTTATAAAAAAAAAAAAATAATTTTTTTTTAGGGGGAATTTTTCCCCCAAAAAGTTTTGGGGAAAAAAGTATACTTTTCAGGGGGGGGGGGGGGGCGGGAATGCGGCCGAATTTCGGCCGTGGATTTGACAGATTGAGGGCCCTGACATCACATTGCTAAAAAAGTTTGCTTTTATTGTGTAATTATTAAAACTGCAAATAATTTTAACTATAGTCCAGTTAAGATAATGGGGAAAATTTGGCTTTGAATCAATTAAAACTAAACCTTTCTGGTAAAAAGTATGCAAAGTTGGAAAAGGAAAGTTTTTAAGCACTGGTATGTACAATTTTATCTGTAAAAATCTTGAAACATGTTATTGACCTCCATTGAATTGCCCGATGTTTTTGGATTAGTGACGGTCTCAATTTTTTTCCACAGTGCTTGGGAAATCAGGTATGTTACTACTAACAGTGAAGTATTAAGAAAATCTTGATGCCTTTTTACTTCACTATAAGAGCCTTGTACTGGGAAATCTTGGCTTAATGCCAATGTGTAAAGTGTCGCCTCAGAATAACAAGTCCGCACAGGCAAATCAGGGACAACACTTTACGCCTAGGCTGAATTTTTATAATGGAAAGACTTCCTTATTATGAAAAATTCTATTAAAGTAGAAAGTGTCGTCCCTGAATAAACGGTGTGGACTACACAGGCCTTTCAGGGAAGACGCTTAATGAACATACATTAAGCCCAGTTTTCCCACAACAAGGCTGTTGCATTTTCAGTCACTTGATGGGGATGTTCTATCGGACCATCCGTATGGTGGAGAATGGAATCAAGCCAGTCTACGTGTTTGATGGCAAACCTCCTGATATGAAATCAGGCGAGGTAAGTGGAATAAGTTGTGTTACCAACTCGTTTGGTCTTTTAATATGACAATTTGGGAAAATCATTTTATTAAGACTTTTTTCAATGTCTACAGTGTTTGTTTTCACCATTTTGGGAATGGTGCTGGTCCCTTTGGTTGGGAAAAAATGCGGTGTTTTGACTTAAATTAGGAAATAATATTTATTTTTTTGGCTAACAAATGTTTTAAAATTGAATTTTTTTTCTGAACCCTTAAATGGGGAATTTTTAGGTTCCATTTGGGAATATGGGAATAGGCCCTTCTACAGGCCGCAAATTTGACAATGACATGGGTGGGGGCAGTAAGACAGTGAGGGGTGTGGTGGTGATTGGCTAGGATTTTTCAGAAGAAAGAAAGGCAGTTATGGTGTTAATAAGATTAATTTGAGCCAGTTTATTGAAACTTGATTGCATCAAAAGCCTGAGGCTTATTAAGGTATTCAGTTTGTGTCCTGGGCAGAACCAGTACTTGTTGTACATGTATTTTGCAAAGATACTGAGAACACTTGATACTCGGGCTTGAAACCAAGGCCTTACTTTATCTAGCAATGTTATCTGTTGTAAAAATTAGGTGCTAATTTAGAGGCAATTTGTTGTTTTTATGCCCCCAGATCAAATGATTGGGGGTATATTGTTTTTGGCCTGTCTGTCTGTCATTGTACGTGTCTGTCTGTCTGTCATTGTATCCGTCTTTCCAAACACTTAACCTTGGTAATAACTTTTGCAATATTAAAGATAGCAACTTGATATTTGGCATTCATGTGTATCTCATGGAGCTGCACATTTTGAGTGGTATAAGGTCAAGGTCATCCTTCAAGGTCAAGGGTCAAATATATGGCTTCAAATAGGGGGCATTGTGTTTCTGACAAACACATCTCTTGTTTCCACTTAAAATGATGAATGATTGTGACATGAAGTACTACCACATTTCTCAATGTCATCTATGTCTGTCTAAATTTAAAGTTTTCAATTATCTCATCACAATGAAATGCAGATAATCAATACACCTTTCATTCTTCAGACATGTTTGCCCTTAAACATATTTATGCCCCCCTTGCAGAAGAGGGGGTATATTGTTTTGCACATGTCGGTTGGTCCGTCGGTCAGTCCGAATGGTTTCCGGATGATAACTCAAGAACGCTGACGCCTAGGATCATGAAACTTCATAGGTACATTGATCATGACTTGCAGATGGCCCCTATTGATTTTCAGGTAACTAGGTCAAAGGTCAAGGTCACAGTGACTCAAACCAGTAAAATGGTTTCCGGATGATAACTCAAGAACGCTTACGCCTTGGGTCATGAAACTTCATAGGTACATTGATCATGACTTGCAGATGACCCCTATTGATTTTTAGGTAACTAGGTCAAAGGTCAAGGTCATTGGTGACTCGAACCAGTAAAATGATTTCCGGATGATAACTCAAGAACGCTTACGCCTTGGGTCATGAAACTTCATAGGTACATTGATTATGACTCCCAGATGACCCCTATTGATTTTCAGGTCATTAGGTCAAAGGTCAAGGTCAAGGTGACTCAAACCAGTAAAATGGTTTCCGGATGATAACTCAAGAACGCTTACGCCTAGGATCATTAAACTTCATAGGTACATTGATCATGACTCGCAGATGACCCCTATTGATTTTCAGGTCACTAGGTCAAAGGTCACGGTGACTTGACACAGTAACATGGTTTCCGGATGATAACACAAGAAAGCTTACGCCTAGGATCATGAAACTTAATAGGTACATTGATCATGACTTGCAGATGACCCCTATTGATTTTCAGGTCACTAGGTCAAAGGTCCAGGTCACAATGACAAAAAACGTATTCACACAATGGCTGCCACTACAACTGACAGCCCATATGCAGGGCATGCATGATTTACAAACAGCCCTTGTTTACCAAGCTTTAAGTATGCATTTTACAAAGCTTGAAAGCATTGCCTTTTTATTTGTCATATTTAATGATGTTTGCTGCTTATCAGTATCTTAGGGTTCAAAGAGAAGATATTAAAAAAATGAATGTATTGTTTTCCTTGTAGCTAGAGAAGCGTAAGGAAAGAAGAGACGAAGCACAGAAAGCTCTGGAGCAGGCTGAGGAAGCAGGTAGGGGGACTGGAGGAGGCTGTTGGAGAGCCTGGTATCGAGGGGGGATTGAAAGATTGAACGAAGATACTCCAGACTGCACTCTGTAACACACAACACTCAAACATGCATGAATTGTTCCTTATAATATGAAGTTGTGCATGTACAATAATTATTATGTTACACCATTTTCCATTGGCTAATAAGCTTGTGAATAATCTAGAATTTATTTTCCAATATACCTGCAAATCATGATTTTAGTGCATTCTTCAAATTCGTTCTTCATTTTCAGGGGATGCGGAAAACATAGAAAAATTCAATCGTCGCTTGGTGAAGGTAACCAAGCAACACAACGAAGAGTGCAAGGAACTTCTGAAGAGGATGGGCATTCCATACATTGATGTGAGAATACGGAGATTTTTTTTTCTTCTTTATAAACTACCTGTAAAAGGTACTTTCCCAATTTAGGAAAACTTCAAAATTCCAAATGGCCATCTGAAAAATTTCTAAAACAAAGGAAAACTTCGTCTATTTTGTTCCAAAAGTGCATTACCTGCATTTGAACAAATATAATGAGCACTGAAACTGAACATAACATTTCAATCCAAAATGCACGTAAATAAATATTTTTATTGTTCTGTGCAATGTATACCAAGCAATAACAAGAGCTTGTCACAGTAGTGCCAAATGGCCGCTGAAATGTGTTTGCTTGTATGACAAAATTTGTTTTAGAGAGTAGAATAATATTTGTAAAAACAAATAAATGGAGATTCATTATGCGCCGGACAAAAATTTACTTTGAAATTAAATAAAGGGATATAATTCAAACACTAAGGTAGATAGAGTTATGGTTCTTAGTCACTGCACTCCCCTACTTGCCATCTGTTTAAGTTTCAAGTTTCAAGTAAATCCCTTCAGTAGATTTAGAGTTATGCTCCGGACAAAAATTTACTTTAAAATTATATAAAAGGGGAGATAATTCAAAAATTAAGGTAGATAGAGTTATGGTTCTTGGTCACTGCACTTCTCCTAGTTGCCATATGTTTATATTTCAAGTTTCAAGTAAATCCCTTTAGTAGATTTAGAGTTATGCTCCGGACAAAAGTTACTTTAAAGTTATATAAAAGGGGAAATAATTCAAAAACTAAGGTAGATAGAGTTATGGTTCTTAGTCACTGCACTTTTCCTACTTGCCATCTGTTTATATTCTAAGTTTAAACTTAATCCATTGAATAGATTTGGAGTTATGCTCCGGACAAAGTTTCAGCCGGACGGACGTTCAATGTCAGAAAAAAAAATACTGAAAAAATAATAAAATCCCTACCTACCTACCCACCCAAATTTACCTGGGTCGGGTTATGCCAAACAAACAATTTTTTAAGGATGGCCTAATGGGTCCTTTATATTTAGAAATTGAAAATTTGATTTAAGTTTTGTGTTTTGGTCCACTTTACTCCTAAAGTATCATAGATATTGCTTTCATACTTGAAACACTTGCAAACTATCATAAGGGGACAGTACAGGACAAGTTGCATAACTCTGGTTGTCATTTTGACGGAATTATGGCCCTTTTTTGACTTAGTAACTTTGAATATACATGTATGGTTAAATTTTGTGTTTAGATCCACTTGACTTCTAAAGTATCAAGGCTATTGCTTTCAAACTTCAAATACTTTCATGCTATCATGAGGGTACTGTACCTGGCAAGTTGAATTTTACCTTGACATTTGAATGACCTTGACTATCGAGGTCAAATTATTAAATTTTGCTATATTTGCCATAACTTCTTTATTTATGATTAGATTTGATTGATACTTTTACATAACAACTCTTACCTGAGATACCACAATAGACTGCACTGAAACCATCCCCCATTTTTTTTAAAGATCATCTAATAAATGACTACACCCTCACACTATACCCCCCACCGCCCCCCCCCCCCCCCATTTTTTATAAACATGGTTAAAAAACAACAATTTTTTATTTAATTTTATGTATGAAATACCGTCCAACCATCCCACCCAAGAATCCCCCCCTCAATTTTTTGTTTTATTTTATTTTTATTTTGTTTCCCTATTTTTGGAACATAATGTAATAAATGACCACACACACACACGCTATACAGCCCTCTCCACCCCTACCTTCCCTCCTTTGTGAGGGAAGTATTGAGATAGGTCCCTTCACCTTGAAAAGAAAAATAGATGAGCGGTCTGCACCCGCAAGGCAGTGCTCTTGTTCACAGAGTTATGGCCTTTTGAAATTGTCCATTAACTGGACATATATTGCAATTCTTGTCCGGGCTATTTCTCAGCAACTAATGACCAGAATTCAAGGAAACTTTATGGGAAGCTTCACTACCAAAAGGAGATGTGCATATTATCAGCCAGTTCTGGTTGGATGATTTTTCACAGAGTTATGGCCTTTGACATTTTCCATTAACTGTACATATAGTGCAATTCTTGTCCGGGCTATTTCTCAGCAACTAATGACCTGAATTTAATGAAACTTTATGGGAAGCTTCACTACCAAAAGGAGATGTGCATATTATCAGCCAGTTCTGGTCGGATGATTTTTCACAGAGTTATGGCCCTTTGAAATTTTCCATTAACTGTATATATAGTGCAATTCTTGTCCGGGCTATTTCTTAGCAACTAATGACTGGAATTCAATGAAACTTTATGGGAAGCTTCACTACCAAGAGGAGATGTGCATATTATCAGCCGGTTCTCGTCGGATGATTTTTCACAGAGTTAAGGCCCTTTGAAATTTTCCATTGTACATATAGTGCAATTCTTGTCAGAGCTATTCTCAGCAACTTATTATGGGAAATCAATGAAACTTTATGGGAAGTTTCACTACCAACAGGAGATGTGCATATTATCAGCCGGTTATGGTCGGATGATTTTTAGCTCCACTGGCCAGAGGCCAGCGGGGCTTATGTCATGGTCTTGTGCCCGTCGTGCGTGCGTCCGTGCGTGCATTAACTTTTCCTTAAAACATCTTCTCCTAAACTACTGGTCCAATTCTGATCAAATTTCTCAGGAATGTTCCTGGGGTGAACCTCTTTCAAATTTGTTCAAATTATGCCCTTGGGGTCAAATTTGACCCTGCCCCGGGGGTCACAAAAAATGAAAATTTGCTTATATAAGGCCTATTTTGTGAAACTTTCAAAATTTTCTCGTCCATAACCATTGGGCCTAGGGCTATCAAATTTGGTATGTAGAGACAGCTAATAGTCCTCTACCAAATTTCTTCAAATTATGCCCCTGGGGTCAAATTTGACCCAGCCCGAGGGTCACAAAATTGAACATATGCTTATATAAGGCCTATTTTGTGAAAACTTTCTAAATTTTCTCTTCCATTACCATTGGGCCTAGGGCTATCAAATTTGGTATGTAGAGACATCTTATAGTCCTCTACCAAATTTCTTCAAATTATGCCCCTGGGGTCAAATTTGACCCAGCCCCGGGGATCACAAAATGGAACATATGCTTATATAAGGCCTATTGTGTGAAAACTTTCAAATTTTTTCGTTCATAACCATTGGGCCAAGGGCTAATAAATTTGGTATGTAGAGACATCTAATAGTCCTCTACCAAACTTCTTCAAATAATGCCCCTGGGGTCAAATTTGACCCTGCCCGGGGGGTCCCAAAATTGAACATATGCTTATATAAGGTCTATTTTGTGAAAACTTAAAAAATCTTTTTGTCCATAACCATTGGGCCTAGAGCTACCAAATTTGGTATGTAGTGACATCTTATAGTCCTCTACCAAGTTTTTTCAAATTATGCCCCTGGGGTCAAGTTTGACCCTGCCCAGAGGGTCACAAAATTGAACATTTGCTTATATAAGGCCTATTTTTTGAAAACTTTAAACAATCTACTTGTCCATAACTGTATGGCATAGGGCTACCAAATTTGGTATGTAGTGACATGTAATAGTTCTCTTCTAAGTTTGTTCAAATTATGCCCCTGGGGTCAAATTTGAAACTGCCCCGGGGGTCACAAAATTGAATATATGCTTATAAAGGTCTTATTTTTTGAAAACTTTAAAAATTGTCTTGTCCATAAACATAAGGACTAGGGTTACACAATTTGGTATGTAGTGACATCTTATAGTCCTCTGCCAAGTTTGTTAAAATTATGCCCCTGGGGTCAAGTTTGACCCGCCCCAAGGGTCACATAATTGAACATATGCTTATATAAGGCCTATTGTGGAAAAACTTTCAAAATTCTCTTGTCCATAACCATCTGGCATAGGGCTCCCAAATTTGGTATGTAGTGATATCTTATAGTTCTCTACCAAGTTTGTTCAAATTATCAGTGCTGCAACAATACGCCAAAAAGCGTATTGCAATATATTGTCAGTTCAAAAACCTGTATTGCAATATATCGCAATATATTGCTAACTTGTACCAGAATTATAACTCACCAATTACCCAATTATCCCGTATATTCCAGTTTTAAAGCAAATTCTGGTAAATATTTACTATAAAAGTGTTCAAGAATGACACAAAACACAAACATTCGCCAATTTTCTTGGTATCAAATACATTTTGACATGTGTTACTATTTTAAGATGCGATAAAAGTAACGTCCAATCGGGTGTTTTTTTCCCCACTGAACACGCGTTAATCGCCTGACGTGATGTTCCCATTTTTATACAACACAAAATACACCCAAACTTCCCATGGGACGTTCTACATGTGTGCATATTTTTTGCGCGCTTTTTATTGAGACAAAGGATAAAGCCCTTTTTTATTGTTGCGCTAGCATTACAATTCAGAAGTGTGCTTCCGTAATTCGAATTACAAATTTAATAATGCTCATTTCAGAATTGAACAAAAGATTAACAGTTGTTCGTAATTCGATAATTCGTTCAAAAGCATCGAACAAATGCTCCAATGTAACAATGCTACTCCATATAATAGACTTTTTAGAATGCTATTTTTACGTAACAATTTATTTTTACTAAATACCGCTTCGTTTTGTTTACATTGATATCATTATTTCAGATGGCTTTTCTGGACGAAATGTAAATAAATTTTTGTAAAATTTTCGAACCGGTATGATCAAAGTCGTATCGCAATACAATATGCGGATTGCGTATTGCGATATATACCGATATACCGGTATATTGTTGCAGCACTACAAATTATGCCCCTGGGGTCAAATTTGACCCTGCCCCGGGTAATCACAAAATTGAACATATGCTTATATAAGGCCTATTTTGTGAAAACTTCAAAAATCTACTTGTCCATAATCATTGGGTCTAGGGCTACCAAATTTGGTGTGTAGTGACATCTTATAGTCCTCTACCAAGTTTGTTCAAATTATGCCCCTGGGGTCAAATGTGACCCTGCCCTGGGGGTCACAAAATTGAACATACGCTTATATGGAGTCTATTTTGTGAAAACTTTAACAATCTCCTGTTCATAAACATTGGGCCAAGGGCTACCAAATTTGGTATGTAGTGATATCTTATAGTTCTCTACCAAATTTCTTCAAATTATGCCCCTGGGGTCAAATTTGACCCTGCCCCGGGGGATCACAAAATTGAACATATGCTTATATAAGGCCTATTTTGTGAAAACTTCAAAAATCTACTTGTCCATAATCATTGGGTCTAGGGCTACCAAATTTGGTGTGTAGTGACATCTTATAGTCCTCTACCAAGTTTGTTCAAATTATGCCCCTGGGGTCAAATTTGACCCTGCCCTGGGGGTCACAAAATTGAACATACGCTTATATGGAGTCTATTTTGTGAAAACTTTAACAATCTCCTGTTCATATTAAACATTGGGCCAAGGGCTACCAAATTTGGTATGTAGTGATATCTTATAGTTCTCTACCAAGTTTGTTCACATTATGCCCCTGGGGTCAAATTTGACCCTGCCCCGGGGGATCACAAAATTGAACATATGCTTATATAAGGCCTATTTTGTGAAAACTTCAAAAATCTACTTGTCCATAACCATCAGGCCTAGGGCTATCACATTTGGTATGTAGTGACATCTTTTAGTCTTCAACCAAATTTATTCAAATTTTATCCCTGGGGTCAAATTTGAACCTGCCCCGGGGGTCACAAAATTGAACATATGCTTATATAATGCCTATTTTGTGAAAACTTAAAAAAAAATCTTGTCAATAACCATTAGGCCTAGGGCTACACAATTTGGTATGTAGTGACATTGTATAGTCCTCCACTTAGTTTGTTCAAATTATGCCCCAGGAGTCAAATTTGGCCCTGCCCTGGGGGCAACAATATCGATTATATGCTTATATAGTGCCTATTTTGTGAAAACTTTAAAAATCTTTTTGTTCTTAACCATAAGGCATAGGGCTACCAAATTTGGTATGTAGTGACATCTAATAGTTCTCTACCAAGTTTGTTCAAATTATTCTCCTTGGGTCAAATTTGACCCTGCCGGGGGGGGGCACAAAATTGAATAAACGCTTATAAAGCGCCTATTTAGTGAAATCTTTTAAAATCTTCTTGTCGAAAACCAAATTTGTTATGCAGAAACATCTTATAGTCCTCTACCAAGTTTGTTCAAATTATGCCCTTTGGGTCAAATTTGACCCTGACCCGCGGGTCACAAAATTGAACATTATATACGCTTATATCTTGCTTATTTTGTGAAAACTTTTAAAATATTCTTGTCCTTAACTCTAGGACCTAGGGCTACCATATTTTGTATGTACATGTAGTGAGATATAGTAGTCCACTACAAAGTTTGCTCAAATTATGCCCCTGGGGTTAAATTTGACCAAGCTTAGGGGGACACAAAAGTGTACATGTGCTTAAATAGGGCCTATATGTAAGTTTTTGCACATGCAGAGAATATTTGTTTCAGCCTTTTTATGTCCCCCACTATAGAAGTGGGGGACATATTGTTTTTGCCCTGTCTGTTGGTTGGTCTGTTGGTCTGTTTGCGCCAACTTTAACATTTTGCAATAACTTTTGCTATATTGAATATAGCAACTTGATATTTGGCATGCATGTGTACCTCATGGAGCTGCACATTTTGAGTGGTGAAAGGTCAAGGTCATCCTTCAAGGTCAGAGGTCAAATATATGTGGCCAAAATCGCTCATTTTATAAATACTTTTGCAATATTGAAGATAGCAACTTGATATTTGACATGCATGTGTATCTCATGGAGCTGCACATTTTGAGTGGTGAAAGGTCAAGGTCATCATTCAAGGTCAGAGGTCAAATATATGTGGCCCAAATTGCTTATTTTATGAATACTTTTGCAATATTGAAGATAGCAACTTGATATTTGGCATGCATGTGTATCTCATGGAGCTGCACATTTTGAGTGGTGAAAGGTCAAGGTCATCCTTCAAGGTCAAATATATGGGTCAAAATTGCTCATGTAATGTCACTTCTGCAATATTGAAGCTAGCAATTTTATATTTGAAATGCATGTGTATCTCATGGACCTGCACATTTTGAGTGGTGAAGGGTCAAGGTCAAGGTCATCCTTCAAGGTCAAACGTCACATAGGGTGACATTGTGTTTCACAAACGCATCTTGTTTCAGCAGTGGAGCAATACAGGGCCATCATGGCCCTCTTGTTCACAGAGTTATGGCCCTTTGAAATTTCTATAAACTGTACATATAGTGCAATTTTTGTCCGGGCTATTTCTCCCAAACAACTGACTGGAATTCAATGAAGCTTTATGGGAAGCTTAATTACCTTCAGGAGATGCGCATGCTATTTGTGGGTTCTGGTTAGATGATTTATTTAGATAGTTATGGCCAGGGATTATATTTTTTTCAGTTTTGTCGGTCCTAGACCGATTGGGGTCATGAAAGACCGATTGCAGATCCCAAACAGTCGGTTCTATTCTGTTTACTAAAATTCCATATCATGCAATCGATTACACAGTGCACATGCTAACACACCCTAATTACATTTTTATCTCGATTAGGTGTGATAAACCATTCGCTGCAGTCTCTAAACTGGTCAGGACCAGTTTATTGTACGTCAGCCGACTACGGCGACTAGTATCAGAGTATGACCCCAAGCAGCGAAGATTCGCGCTGTTGTGTATTAGTCATGCTTAAATAACCCTGTGTCAATATCAATCGATACTTTCACTCGTCCATGAAAAAATCGTTGACAGTTACTTTGGAGAAAAAAACCTCAATGTTATCCTCGTGGAAATTGTGCATTTCATGCGTGATACAGTATATTTTCAAAGAAGAAAATCGGATATTCTGCAATAATTGTGGGCGGACCTTATACACTGAAAGCACGCTCTGTAACTAAACAAAACATGTCGATACATTTTCCACCAGCGTAATAATCTGGTAATAAATGAATGAAAGTCGCGGATCTGATCGACAGAACAGCCAACAGTTATTTTATGGGCGTAACTTCACATAAAATAGTACACAAGAAAAATAATATACATTGTATAAATCTTTAGTTAAAATCGTGTTAGAATCAAAATAATTCGTGCACTTAATTGTTTGTTGTTGAACTACCCACAACCGGAAGTTTAGATACGTGGTTTCAAATCACTCGTGCTTCGCACTCGTAATTTACAACGATGAAAAAAGTTAGATAAAACAGCACACGAAATAGCAAATGATAAAACCAATTGAGAAAACTTGTATGTTCCGTTTTAAAAAAATGCTTAAGGGAATTTCACTTGTACATTTATTATACCACCGTCACGAATGGCATAATCAACGGTATATATTTTAACGTAATTTGTCATGATTTCGGATATAATTTTTCTCACATTTTCCCCATTTAAATCCAGACCGATTGATGTTGAGGGAAAATATGATCCCTGGTTATGGCCCTTTGAAATTTTTAAGTTTCTAAACCATCCATCGTATTATTTTGTCCAAAGTTATGCCCTCAAGACGTTTCCTTTTATCTGAATATTTAGTGCAATTTTATGACTTCGGGGAGCATCACCCGTCTCCAACGGTTTCTTGTTAGAAAAGCCTGAGAAAGTTCTAACAGATATATACATTTATAAATATATTTATTAGTCCCCTACCGGTTTCACCGGAGGGGACTTATGGTTTGCGCTCTGTGTGTCCGTCAGTCAGTCAGTAGGTCAGTCAGTCAGTCAGTCTGTCACACTTTTCTGGATCCTGCGATAACTTTAAAAGTTCTTAATATCTTTTCATGAAACTTGAAACATGGGTAGATGGCAATAAGGACATTATGCGTGTCATTTCATTTTGTTCCTACGTCAAAAATTCTGGTTGCTATGGCAACAAATAAAAAAATAAAAATATATTTCTGACAATGGTGGAGCCAGCAGGGGGCTTATATTGCTTGACAATAGTCTTGTATCTATTAACATTTCCCATTACCCATACTCATTTTTATGTATTCACCTATGCTTGTGTCTAGATATTAAAGTATGATAATAGTATATAATGCATATTGTATATGGACAGACTTTTTGTGTCATAGGTGTTGTGCTACTGCTGTTTTGCCATAACTAACACCACATGTATTTACCTATAGAAGTATGTTTTGTTCATAGATTTTGAGACATAATCATATTATGTGGTGGTTGTACATGCATCACTTTTTAATCTTTGGTTTTGTGGTATTTACTATATAGCCTTGCATCATGCATAGTTTAGTGTACAAGTCGTACTGCTTTGTTATTTGTTAAATATTTTATGTTAAAGAATGAAATAAACATTTTATGGGTGGAATGGGTCGGCTGTATGGGGAGGAGGCGGCCGAATATGTCGCGAAATTAGTCAGTGAAAACCAAGATTTGGTCAGGGAAAAGTCAGTGAAGTCAGGGAATTTTATTTCATCAGGTTGGTGGCAACCCTGTCTATGCATAAAAAAACAACAACAGGGTATTTTGGAGTCCCTCTGACGAGTTTCAATGGCCCCAACAAAGTTTTTGCCACTTTTTCACAAATTAAAACTGTAAAATTTTGATTAATTCAACATACTTATTTATATCAAACATTTATTAACCCATATTACATTTATTTCATTTACAGTATATTATTACTTTTACAGGAAATAATTAAATTAATGACAAGAAGTAACTTCTTAAGTCATAAGACTTGATGTATATTTTGTATAGATTTTAGGGGGCTATTATTTTGAAAAGAGCCATGTTTTAAATTTTGTCCCCACTTTCACAAATGTTTGCAGTGGAGATCAACAGCGAAACCTCTGTGATAGTTGGTTTGTTGGTTGTGTAGGTCATGAAACAAGTTTGTTAAAGAACAAGGTAGAGACTGTCTTAAGATCACTTTATTCTTTGGAATGTGTTTCATATTCTAAGCTTTATGTCACATGGTCTTGTATGTATCCATTTGTGTCTTGTGTAATTCAGTCCTTTTACTGAGTGCCTCGAGCAATGGACTGTGATGTGGTAAATGTATTGTCCAGTCAGAATGAGTGATATGCAATCAACAAGGTTTGTATTGTTCAGCTCTTTAAAAGGAGTGTGTGCTAGAGATAGCATATTACCGACCATGCTGTCCTTTTCCACTTGACTGTCGCAAAACAAACTTCATAAAATATATATTATTTAGAATGTTTATATTTGACATTATCTAAGGGGAGTTCCAATTAGGATTTCGTGTGTCCAAAAAAAGGCCATCTAGTTGAATTTTAGAAAAACCTTGTTACCGATCTAGAGAATAGATTTTGGCAATACTTAGGCAACATTTGAATCTGGGTCACATGCAATAGATGTAATAAATATTTATGATAGCGGTCCACACAGGCTAATCAGAGCTTACACTATCCACTTTTATATTATTTTCCCTTATGGGCAGTCTCTTCTAAGCAAAAATCCAGTCTGTGCGGAAAGTGTTGTCCCAAATTAGCCTGTGTGGATTGCAATGGCTAATTTGGGATTTACCTTATGCACATGCATTTAGACCTGTTTACCCAGAATATGGCTCAAAACCTGCACCGTCTCTTGTTTCAGGCACCGTGCGAAGCGGAGGCCCAGTGTGCAGCGCTGGTAAAGTCTGGCAAGGTGTGGGCCACTGGCACGGAGGACATGGACTCGCTCACATTTGGGTCCAGTGTAGTGCTGCGACACCTCACATTTAGTGAGGCAAGGTGGGACATCAGTTTCTGCCTCTGTTCTCCCATGTAAAGTGTGTGTTATTTTTGCGAAATTTTAGGCCAGAATATTTTTTTTCAGTCCCGATCTGAAAATATACAATTGTCTTACCAAATCGAGATTTCCAAGAAAAAAATAAAAATAAATATACATTTCAATATTTATTACATTTCCCATGTCTAGCTCTATATCTTTTCATAATTCTTGTTATGGATTTGCAGTAAACATAATGAAATATTGGAAACAGTGTTACATATATGTCTAGAAAACTGGTCAGTGTTTACTACAGGAAGATGCCAATTAAAGAGTACCATTACAGCAAGATTCTAGAAGGGCTGGAGTTGTCACAGGAAGAAGTAAGAAGTCAATCACCATGACTAATATCCAGTCAGGGCTGGTTGAAATTTATTTTATCTCAAATCTAGCACAAATATCATAAACTGCAAACATAAGTTTTTGCTAAGATGTTCAAATACCGGTACTGTGTTGTCGTGTGCTACCCCGTGGGGATCTCGGGGGTTGTGATTTCCTGTCTCGGCTATTTTAGTTGAAGTAAGATTTTGAAATACAATTAATTTGGGTTTTTCCTTATATTAGCCGTGTCTGTAATTACTTTCAAGCTTAGTAATGTTAGTAAAACAAAATGCATGCGTGTGACGTCATCATGAGAGCCGCGTTCTTAATGTAAACAAAGTGATCAACTTTGGGTCATGCTCGACTCAAGGTAATTGGGGGATATTTTAAAATATCTGCAAGGTGGTGGCGACAGGGAACAGAAAGAATCAGAAAGGTCGTCAAAACGAGAAGCAGAAAGAATTGAGAAAAGGAAAGAGGTGCAGAAAACGTGAGGAAAGCAAATATAATCCATCAGATAATGTAGATTATTTGTATGCAGTTTAGTGTCACTATGTTAAGTAGGTTTAGAAGGTTCTGGTTGATCATAACTATAAATATAGATATCTATTTTTTTTAATGCAGGGCGAGTAGATTAAAGTGAAGGGCGAGTGGATTGTCAGGTCTACTTGCCCTGCAGGGCGAGTGGCTCTGGAAAAATTCTTCAACCCCTGAATGCACATGTGAAAAAAATCAGGATTTTCAGTTTCTTTTTGTAGCAGCTACTTTGCCATTTCATTAGATGGTCAAAAGTAATTTTTAGCCATAAAAATGTCTGTCTGGAATGAAACTTTGTCATTCATTATACAATTGTAAAATAACTTACCACAACTGACCAGCTTGAAGAGACAGGGTGTCATATGTATCACCTGACTCTACCTGACCTAGGTACCACTTAGCGGTCAATATTTAAATTAATTAATTTAGCCATTAATCAGCTCTTCATTGACATTAGGTGTGTTTTGAGTCAAAGCCGAATTTGGAGGCATCTGTCTTGTCCTATTGACACATTTCTTGTTCTCTGGTCTGATTATATGTTCTGAGACAACACCTCAATTAAAATCTGGAAACAAATGTGTGGGCAAATGATAAGTGAATATCCCTTCTGTGTAATATAATGTGTAGGATAGGATCTAAAATACACTGGTAATGCAAGTGTTTGTTTAATTGCTTTCCAGTTTATTGGCATGTTTATACTGATAATTCTATTGGTTTTGTCTTTCTTTCCCAGTTCATCGACCTGTGTATACTGATAACTAAGTGGTTTTGTCTTTCTTTCACAGTTCATCTATCTATGCATACTAATAACTAAGTGGTTATGTCTTTCTTTTCCAGTTCATCGACCTGTGTATACTGATAACTAAGTGGTTTTGTCTTTCTTTCCCAGTTTATTGACCTGTGTACTGATAATTAGGTGGTTTTGTCTTTCTTTCCCTGTTCATTGACCTGTGCATATTGATAACTAAGTGGTTATGTCTTTCTTTCCCAGTTCATCGACCTGTTTATACTGATAACTAAGTGGTTATGTCTTTCTTTCCCAGCTTATCAACCTGTGTATAGTGATACGGTAACTAAGTGGTTTTGTCTTTCTTTCCCAGCTTATCAACCTGTGTATAGTGATACCGTAACTAAGTTGTTTTGCCTTTCTTTCCCAGTTCATTAACCTGTGTATACTGATAACTAAGTGGTTTTGCCTTTCCTTCCCTGTTCATTGACCTGTGTATATTGATAACTAAGTGGTTTTGCCTTTCTTTTCCAGTTCATCGACCTGTGTATATTGATAACTAAGTGGTTTTGCCTTTCTTTCCCTGTTTATTGACCTGTGTATACTGATGACTAAATTTTTAGCTAGGCTGTTTTCGGAGAAAACCCGAGCTATTGTCGTAGCCAGCTCGTCTGCCGTCCGACGTAGGCGTCGTGCTGAAACCTTAACATTGGCTCTAAAATCAAAGTGCTTCCACCTACAACTTTTAAACTTCATATATAGATGCACCTTGATGAGTTCTACATGCCACACCCATTTTTGGGTCACTAGGTCAAAGGTCAAGGTCACTGTTACCTCTAATATAAAACTTTAACAAAAACCTTAACATTGCCTCTAAAATCAAAGTGCTTCCACCAGTGACCTACAACTTTGAAACTTCATATGTAGATGCACCTTGATGAGTTCTACACGCCACACCCATTTTGGGTCACAAGGTCAAAGGTCAAGGTCACTGTGACCTCTAAAAAAAAAAAAAAGGAAAAAAAATTCTGACAAGCTTTCGCAGCCGTTATGCGGTGCTCTTGTTTTGTCTTTCTATCCCATTTCATAATCCTGTGTTAACTGATAACTAAGTGGTTATGTCTTTGTTTCCCAGCTTATCAACCTGTGTATAGTGATACTGTTACTAAGTAGTTTTGTCTTTTTTTCCCAGCTTATCAACCTGTGTATAGTGATACTGTAACTAGGTAGTTTTGTCTTTCTTTCCCAGCTTATCAACCTGTGTATAGTGATACTGTAACTAAGTAGTTTTGTCTTTCTTTCCCAGCTTATCAACCTGTGTATAGTGATACTGTAACTAGGTAGTTTTGTCTTTCTTTCCCAGCTTATCAACCTGTGTATAGTGATACTGTAACTAAGTAGTTTTGTCTTTCTTTCCCAGCTTATCAACCTGTGTATAGTGATACTGTAACTAAGTTGTTATGTCTTTTTTCCCAGCTTATCAACCTGTGTATAGTGATACTGTAACTAAGTGGTTATGTCTTTCTTTCCCAGCTTATCAACCTGTGTATAGTGATACTGTAACTAAGTAGTTTTGTCTTTCTTTCCCAGCTTATCAACCTGTGTATAGTGATACTGTAACTAAGTGGTTATGTCTTTCTTTCCCAGCTTATCAACCTGTGTATAGTGATACTGTAACTAAGTGTTTATGTCTTTCTTTCCCAGTTCATCAACCTGTGTATACTGATAACTAAATTGTTTTGTCTTTCTTTCCCTGTTCATTGACCTGTGTATACTGATAACTAAATAGTTATGTCTTTCTTTCCCAGCTTATCAACCTGTGTATAGTGATCCCGTAACTAAGTGGTTTTGCCTTTCTTTCCCAGTTCATCAACCTGTGTATACTGATAACTAAGTGGTTATGTCTTTCTTTCCCTGTTCATTGACCTGTGTATACTGATAAATAAGTGGTTATGTCTTTCTTTCCCAGTTTATCAACCTGTGTATAGTGATACCGTAACTAAGTGGTTTTGCCTTTCTTTCCCAGTTCATCAACCTGTGTATACTGATAACTAAGTGGTTATGTCTTTCTTTCCCAGTTGATTGACCTGTGTATATTAATAACTAAGTGGTTATGTCTTTCTTTCCCAGCTTATCAACCTGTGTATAGTGATACTGTAACTAAGTAGTTTTGTCTTTCTTTCCCAGCTTATCAACCTGTGTATAGTGATACTGTAACTAAGTGGTTATGTCTTTCTTTCCCAGCTTATCAACCTGTGTATAGTGATACTGTAACTAAGTGGTTTTGCCTTTCTTTCCCAGTTCATCAACATGTGTATACTGATAACTAAGTGGTTATGTCTTTCTTTCCCTGTTCATTGACCTGTGTATAGTGATAACTAAGTGGTTTTGCCTTTCTTTCCCAGTTCATCGACCTGTGTATACTGATAACTGAGTGGTTTTGTCTTTCTTTCACAGTTCATCTATCTATGCATACTAATAACTAAGTGGTTTTGTCTTCCTTTTTCAATTCATCAACCTGTGAATACTGATAACTAAGTGGTTTTGTCTTTCTTTCCCAGTTCATTGACCTGTGTATACTGCTGGGATGCGACTACTGCGAGTCCATACGGGGCATAGGACCCAAAAGAGCTATAGACCTCATCAAGCAGCACAAATCCATCGACGAGATTGTAAAACATCTTGACACGAAGGTAAGTGAAGTTGTAACCCATAACAGGTACATTTACCGTAGTCCATGAGGGTTAATATCTACTGGTCAGAAATTTAAACAGGTAAATGTCCGTCCGAAAATTTAAACATTGCCCATAACTTGATATTTGGCATGCATGTGTATCTCATTAAGCCGCACATTTTGAGTGGTGAAAGGTCAAGGTCATCCTTCAAGGTCAGAGGTCATATATATGTGGCCAAAATCGCTCATTTTATGAATACTTTGGCAATATTGAAGATACCAACTTGATATTTGGCATGCATGTGTATCTCATGGACCCGCACATTTTGAGTGGTGAAAGGTCAAGGTCATCCTTCAAGGTCAGAGGTCAAGTATATGTGGCCAAAATCACTCTATAATGAATACTTTGGCAATATTGAAGATACCAACTTGACATTTGGCATGCATGTGTATCTCATGGAGCCACACATTTTGAGTGGTGGAAGTTCAAGGTCAAGGTCATCCTTCAAGGTCAAAGGTCAATTTTTAGCTCACCTGATTGCTCAGGTGAGCTTTTGTGACCAGTCTTTGTCTGTCGTATGTCCGTCCGTCCGTTAACATTTGCTCGTAAACACTCTAGAGGACACATTTCTTGTCCCATCTTCATGAAACTTGGTCAGAAGCTTTGTCCCAATGAAATCTCAGCCGAGTTCGAAACTGGGTTGTGCCGGGTCAAAAACTAGGTCACTAGGTCAAAAAAAAGAAAAACCTTGTAAACACTGTAGAAGTCACATTTCATGCCCAATCTTTATGTAACTTTGTCAAAATGTTTGTCTTAATGATATCTTGGTTGAGTTCAAAAGTGGTTTCGATCCGTTGAAAAACATGGCCGCCAGTGGGCGGGGCAGTTTTCCTTATTTGGCTATAGAGAAACCTTTTTAAACACTCTAGAAGTCACAATTTTTGCCCAATCATCATGAAAGCTGGTCAAAACATTGGTTCAATTGATGTCTCGGACGAGTTCGAAAATGGTCGAAATCGGTGAAAAAACATGGTCGCCAGTGGGCGGGGCATTTTTCTCTATATGTATATAGTTGCAGTTTTCCCTATTTGGCTATAGAGAAACCTTGTAAACACTCTAGAAGTCACAATTTTTGCCCAATCGTCATGAAAGTTGGTCAAAACATTGGTTTTATTGATATATCGGACGAGTTAGAAAATGGTCGGGATCGGTGAAAACACAAAGCCGCCAGTGGGCGGGGCATTTTTCTCTGTATGTACATAGTGAAAACATGTGAACACAGTAGAAATCACATTTTTTGCCCAATTTTACATGAAATTTGCTCAGAACATTTGTTTCCTTGATACGAGAGTTGAGTTCAAAAAAGGTTCCGGTCAGTTGAATAACATGGCTGCTGGGAGGGGGGCAGGTTTCTCATTATGCCCCCCCCCCCTTCGAAGAAGATGGGGTATTGTGTTTTAATGTCATAAATACTGACCTGTTATCGTATGCTTATACTTTCCAAGGGGAAATAACTCATCCGGAATTTTAACTGGGAATCCGCCACCTCAATACCGCAACACAGGCCAGGTTAAACATAGTGCAATGCAACCTAGCCAAAAATCGGTAACTAACCCTCAATATTCTTTCCGGATCAACCAGGTGTATACGTGTCTTTTACGGCTCTGAATTAAAATATTGTTTTTCACTTGATTGATTGGGGTTTTGAATAGATAAATTGTGTTATTTATCTTTTTATTTCTCATTCGGATTAATTTGTGTGGATTTAATGGATTTTGTTTCATTTGTAAAAGGTAAGCCATGCTTGTTTTTATCGAACAATGGTTTATTTCTACCATGCTGGGTGTTTTCAGGCGCGAACGACCACGTGCAAAACGTGCTCTTCTAATACATTGCTAGAACGTGCAAAGCATGTTCTTCTAATGTGTTACGAGATCGTGCAAAGCGTGTTCTTCTATTGACAGATTGTTTATCATTTGCCATTGTGTGCAATAATGATTTTAACGTTCCGTATGACAATCTAATTGATCGTCATTTTATTTTTCATCTGTTTTGAATTAAACTTTTGTTTAATTTATGATCTACGGCAGTATTATTATAATTTTCATTATGGTCAAATAATGATTTTATGTGCCGTATGATAATCTGGTCTGTGACCAGTTTATGGTTGAATATGCTTTGCTCTTGTTTTTCATATATTCGACTACATGATGGTCGCAGAAACAAGAGTGGATAAATACCCGGTGACTTCGCAGATCATGGATGATAGTTGCAGTATCAGTCACCGGGTATCGGGCACGATCGCGACCGTACTATGCTAAGTCTCTTAGACAGTCGGTCAACATCAGACCATATGGCGAAACCCGTCAGCCGGTCTTTGCCCGATGGCATTGGTCAAGGACATCGACCAATGCCGGACCATTTGGCATCCGCCATACAGTCATTATCCGGTGACAACACTGGTCATGATATGACCGGTACGTCACCTGGGACGTTGATCACGGACCATTGATCGACGTCTGACCGGCCGGTCCGGTCACCGGTCATGTCACCGGTCCGGTCATTGATCACCGGTCCGGTCACCGGTCATGTCACCGGTCCGGTCACCGGTCATGTCACCGGTCCGGTCATTGATCACCGGTCATGTCACCGGTCATGTCACCGGTCCGGTCCGGTCACCGGTCCGGTCATTGATCACCGGTCCGGTCACCGGTCATGTCAATGGTCCGGTCCGGTCACCGGTCCGGTCATTGATCACCGCTCCGGTCACCGGTCAACAGTCATCAGTTAGGCCTGCCACCGATAACACCAGTCACCGGTCAAGAAGAAGAACTCGGTCTTCTTCATTGAATTATTCTCCTATTCTTCGTTGAATACATCGTCTTCATCTTCGTCGAGCAGTTCTCATCGTCGCGGCTCTCGTAAGCGATCACGTCGTCACTCACGGAGACGTTATTCTAGAAGATCTCGGTCTCATCGCAGCCGATCCACATCTCGGCCGATCCAGATCTCGACATCGCAGGAAACGAGGACGTCGTCAACCTTCACGTAGACATCAGCGGACTGCATTGAGCACCACTGGATAGTTATCGAACATGCCTCTCCTTCATTGAGCAGTTCTCGGCATTAATACGCTCGTAAGCGATCATGTCAATGCTCACGGAGACAATATTGTAGAAGACAATATTTCCAGCGTAGCCGAACAATATTTCGGCATCGAAGTTATATGGATGTCGCCACTTCTCACGTAGGCGTTAATGAACCTACTGGTCATATCGACGTTCTCCATTTTATTAGCTCATCTATTTTTTGAAAAAAAATTATGAGCTATTGTCATCACCTTGGCGTCGGCGTCGGCGTTGGCGTTGGCGTTGGCGTTGGCGTTGGCGTCGGCGTCCGGTTAAGTTTTGCGTTTAGGTCCACTTTTCTCAGAAAGTATCAATGCTATTGCATTCAAACTTGGTACACTTACTTACTATCATGAGGGGACTAGGCAGGCAAAGTTAGATAACTCTGGCGTGCATTTTGACAGAATTATGTGCCCTTTTTATACTTAAAAAATTGAAAATTTTGGTTAAGTTTTGCGTTTAGTTCCACTTTTCTCAGTAAGTATCAATGCTATTGCATTCAAACTTGGTACACTTACTTACTATCATGAGGGGACTGGGCAGGCAAAGTTAGATAACTCTGGCATGCATTTTGACAGAATTATGTGCCCTTTTTATACTTAGAAAATTGACAATTTTGGTTAAGTTTTGTGTTTAGGTCCATTTTATTCCTTAAGCATCAAAGCTATTGCTTTCATACTTGCAACACTTACTAACTATCATAAGGGGAATGTGCAGGCAAAGTAATGTAACTCTGACTGGCATTTTGACAGAATTATGTGCCCTTTTTATACTTAGAAAATTGAAAATTTGATTAAGTTTTGTGTTTAGGTCCACTTTATTCCTACAGTATCAAAGCTATTGCTTTCATACTTGCAAGATTTATGAACTATCATAAGGGGACGGTGCAGGCAAAGTTATGTAACTCTGACTGGCATTTGGACGGAATTATGGGCCCTTTATACTTAGAAAATTGAAAATTTGGTTAAGATTTATGTTTTGGTCACTTTACCCCTAAAGTATCATAGATATTGCTTTCATACTTGGAACACTCACAAACTATCATAAGGGTACAGTAAAAGGACAAGTTGCATAACTCTGGTTGTCATTGTTACGGAATTATGGCCCTTTTTTGACTTAGTAACTTTTAATATATGGTTAAATTTTGTGTTTCGATCCACTCGAAGTATCAAGGCTATTGCTTTCAAACTTCAAATACTTACATGCTATCATGAGGTTACTGTACCTGGCAACTTGAATTTTACTTTGACCTTTGAATGACCTTGACTCTCAAGGTCAAATTATTAAATTTTGCTAAAATTGCCATAACTTCTTTATTTATGATTAGATTTGATTGATACTTTGATGAAACTACTCTTACCTGACATACCACAATAGACTTCACCCAAACCATCCCCCGTGCCCTCCCCCCCCTCCCCCCCTACCCCCCCCCCTAATTTTTTTTTTTTTTTTTTTTTTTTTTTTATAAGATCATCTCACAAATGACCACCACACCCTCACACTATACCCCCACCCCACCCCCCCCCCCCCCCCAAATTTTTTTTTTGATTTTTTTTTTTTTTTTTTTTTTTTTTTTAAGATCATCTCACAAATTATCACCACACCCTCACACTATACCCCCCCCCCCCCCGATTTTTTTATAATTTTTTTTTTTTTTCGCTTTTTTGGAAGATAATGTAATAAATGTCCACAACCCCACACTATACACCCCTCTTCACTCCACTCCTCCCTCCTTTGTGATTGAAAATGAGAGTCCCTTCACCTTTAAAAAGAAAATAGATGAGCGGTCTGCACCCGCAAGGCGGTGCTCTTGTTCCTTTAGGAATATCATGTCTCCATTCCACGTGTGATGGTTCTTCTTATGGCATCCACACATGTTGCAGTCACCGAGCCGTAGTTGTATACGAACACTAGTTCGTTTAACATTCAGGCTTCGGGATAAGCTGTTCTTTTCTCCACTACGACTACAAGGACACTTATGCCTATTAATACTGATAATCTACCGTTGTTTTCCGGTTAACATTATCAGATGACTTCGTGGATGGTCATTCTTCTGCACCAGATATTTCCATTCTGACGCAGTTATATTATACCGGTCCCGATCACCGGACATCGGTCACCATTCATCGGTCATATCACCGATCACTGATCACCGGTCAGAATAAGTGATGTCTCATCGCCATCGGATTGGATTTTTTTGGCATGATCTTCTTTTCCGAGCAGTGCTTGACATTGATAACAGACCATATGGATTCCACCATTTTTCGGTCTTTAACTGGTAACGTCACCGGTCATATTATGACTGGTCCGTTCACCGGGCTACAGTTACCGGTCATTGACCGGTCCGGTTCGGTCACCACTTACCAATTACCGGTATTCCACTGTGTTTTCATCGGTCAATTTTTAGTATCACGGATATCGTCTACATTACATAGTTGTATACCCCTGGCTATGATTGTATTGAATACTATATTTTATGGATTCAACAATCTACATGACTTTTTGTGTTTTTCAATACTGATGTTCTACTGGCGACGGTTACCAAATCATGCTATATCTGTTATTTGTACTTCTATCTCAACCGGCTACATGCAGACTACTGGTCTTGCAGATAGATCGGCTGAAGTGGGCTCGGAGACTAGCATTGAGGTCGAACATTACTATTTGACCTCTATTAATTTATGTTCGAGACCCGAAGGATGAATTGATTTAAACGCCTTTACCTGTCGGCTACAGACTTTGCAGTCAGTGTCACGGAACAGTTGGGACACATTAATGACGCTAGCAGGATTAGCAAGACGACATTTGTATCGACTTCTGCTTTTCTATTGCTCCTACGGCAGTGCATATTTTCAAGCTACTGGAATCAACAAGAGTTCTGATACAAAGGATTGCCTATCAGATTGACCGCATAGCGGCTACAGTCTTGTAGATGGCTTAGGACCTATTGAACTCAGATCTTAGATCCTAGGATCTGGAGGGACCTCATCTTAAAGTTATTCTTCTATTACACTTCTGGCCATAACAGGCCGTCTTCCTATAACTGGTCGTATTCCTTTCGGAATTCGTCCCGGTTAGAAGTCTTGAAGCAAATGGATTAATCAAGTCAGAATTTAAGACTTCCATGCATTCTATCGGCAAGCGTGGACCCGCTTAAGGTTACCCCTAGGGTTTTCACCTTTTTCTGCCATCACACCTCCGATTCCGGAGGTACCACTATCAATCATATTTCCGTACTTCGCAAATCGATGACTTGGCGACCTGTATTATCCATGATTTTAAAGGCGCCTGTTATTGGTTCAAGAAGAGGCTATATTCTGTAGATAGGTCATAAACTTATAAGTGTTAAACACTGTCCTATTCTACCAATTTTCAAGTGTGTTTGGAGTGGGAAAGTTCGGCTTGCCGTGGTTTCTTTGCCCACCCATCCTTGACAAATGGTTCCGGTCACCGGTCGGTATTTACCGGTCCGGTCACCGGTCCTTCTGCTGAGACGTCTTTTCTTACGTCCGTTTCAGCTTTATTTTTAAGATAATTGTATTAATCTCGGGATTATTTAATGACACAGATTTCCATCTTTTTGTCATTATTTACCATTATTCAGTGGTGTCTAGTCTAGAAGATTATCTTGGCAAGAATATAGTTTATTCTACCACAACCTTCCTTACATCTTATACAGATGTGAGCAGATAAGGTTATGGACGATCACATAGAACAACGTATCTTGATTGTTTCAATTATGTGGTATCCTAACGAATATCACCTGCACATCTACATCTTGAAAAGCGAAAATTCTTTTTAGCTGTTTTTCATTTACAACACATTTTCACGATTCCTTTGTGATGGTTTCAACTATCACACATCGGTCGTGGTTTACTTACAGACACGGAGGTGATCATATTATCACTCCTTGTAACTGGAAATCAGGAACTTATTCGTTCTTTGCAAGAACAACAAATTTTCTCTATCGTCTTTCTCATACCAGTTCGTCTCAACGCCCTGTTGGACGTTTTGTCCTGCAGTTCTTTCTTTCGAATTATTTTTCCGTTGGGTTCAATAATGTAATTGCGCATGCGCGGCAGTGAAGTTGCAGACGAGTTGCATGGTGTACATAGTATATCAACGAATGTTGTTTATCATCAAACGCTAGTTATTAGCGTTATGCGATCGTATATCGCAGTGTATACCGGTATGCTGAACAACGTCAACAATGCAGTTCACAGAAATCGATCCAGCAGGGTGTGCGATTGTTATACATTCGTCCATTGACATAAACTGGAATATCTTGCCTTCTTGGTGAGTTTTTGCAATAACTGAGTTTTTGCCATAATTTCATGAAATATACTTAATGAACCATGGGATTATGGTTCTACGACCTTTTAAGTCTCCTGTACAATTATTTTCAGGAAACTTCTTCACAGGTCAAATATCATATCTCACTGAGACATATTTTTACTGATCCAAACATGTGCCACTTCATGTCTGGCCATTAATAACTTTTAGTTATCTCTACAGAAGAACGTTTTTCTGTTAGAGTTTCAATCCTTGTTACTTGTGCAAGGATAATTCCATCAGAACTGTATAAGGTTCTATGGAAATTCATTTTTTACTGGGTAATTGAGAGCATAGTTATTACCTTAATCACTCTGCTAGATACATAGAGGTTTTTCTCATCTTTTTCTTGATTATAAGAAATTTGTTCTTTTTTTCATCAAAGGATAGAGATTATGCTTTCGTATACCTTGTTTTGTGTAAGTCATCGCAACTCTGTGCTGTCTTACCTATTTTGGAACTGATCCAAACTATGGAACGTCAACACTATGTTTTTCGTTCCTTTACCTTTTTAAGCGGTTTTGACTTGTGTAACATGTTGGGATGCTTAATGAGCTCCCTATGAACCTTTTTCATCAGGCTTATTAACAGTTCCAATATAATTTTAAGACGGTTTTCCTTCTTATTATGGCTTTTACCATACGAAGAATTGAAATTCATGCTTTTTTTGTTGAATACGACCAATTCCAGTTGGATCTATTGTCGTTTTCACTTTGTTGTGTCAGCCAGGATTCCTTGCTTAATATCAAGTCCTCTATATGGCTTCTACCTTCAAGTTTCCAAGTTTTCTTAAACTGGTAGTCATGAAGATGAGGATAAACTTCTTTGGGCAATCAGGGCTTTGAAGTTCTATCTCAGCAGTGTTAGTCAGAAGTCCATTCGAGGTTCTCAAAGACACTCTTCATTTCCCAAAAAAAGGGGGGGGGGGGAGATGTGTCTGCGGCTTCTATTTCTCGGGGTTAGACCTCGACTAAGGAAAGTTAATCTTATCCTATCTAAGGATTCATTCCTTTTTAGGATCTGACTGCATGAATTAAGAGCTCTGTCTGTTTTGTGGGCATATATTAATCACACCCCACTTTTTGACGTGCTCTAAGCTGTTTACTGGAGGAATCCGACCACCTTGTAATCTTTTTATCTTCGTTTTCTGAAGTGCCAACAATACAATTTGTATACGTTTGGGCTTGTTGTGGTTTCACTAACGGTAGTGTCTTCTTTATGACATAGACATATTACTCTGTCCGAGAAGTCATAATTAATACCGTTTTAACGAAGATTACTTGATATCATTAGCTGATAACCCTGTTTATGGGTTCTACTGTGTTGGGAAAATATATACGAACCTTCCACCGCAGCTGCAAAATCAGCATACGTTAACAGGTCAGTATTTATGACATTAAAACAAATTTTTTAAATAAAATTCATTTTAATTATTAAAATTAACGGACCAACATGAGCAAAACAAATTTTTTAAATAAAATTCATTTTAATTATTAAATACTTACCTGTTATCGGTAAGTCCCACCTCCCACCCCGCTATTCGATTAATATTTTTGTATATATATTGAAAGAATATTGAGGGTTGGTAACCGATTTTTGGCTAGGTTGCATTGCACTATGTTTAACCTGGCCTGTGTTGCGGTATTGAGGTGGTGGATTCCCAGTTAAAATTCCGGATGAGTTATTTCCCCTTGGAAAGTATAAGCATACGATAACAGGTAAGTATTTAATAATTAAAATGAATTTTATTTAAAAAATTTGTTTTGCTCATGTTGGTCCGTCCGTCCACCAGATGGTTTCCGGATAACTCAAGAGCGCTTATGCCAAAGACCATGAAACTTCATAGGTACATTGATCATGACTCGCAGATGACCCCTATTGATTTTCAGGTCAAAGGTCAAGGTACCGATGACCCGAAATAGTAAAATGGTTGCCGGATGATAACTCAAGAACGCTTATGCCTAGGATCATGAAACTTCATAGATACATTGATCATGACTCGCAGATGACGCCTAATGATTTTCAGGTCACTAGGTCAAAGGTCAAGGTCACGATGACCCGAAATAGTAAAATGGTTTCCGGATAACTCAAGAACGCTTAGGCCTAGGATCATGAAACTTCATAGGTATATTGATCATGACTCGCAGATGACCCCTATTGATTTTCAGGTCACTAGGTCAAAGGTCAAGGTCCAGGTAACTTGATATAGTAAAATGGTTTCCAGATGATAACTGAAGAACGCTTATGCCTAGGATCATGAAACTTCATAGGTACATTGATCATGACTCGAAGATGACCCCTTTTGATTTTCAGGTCAAAGGTCAAGGTCACGGTGACCTGATATAGTAAAATGGTCTCCAGATGATAACTCAAGAATGCTTATGCCTAAGATCATGAAACTTAATAGGTACAATGATCATGACTCGCAGATGACCCCTATTGAAGTAGTAAAATGGTTTCTGGATGATAACCCAAGAACGCTTATGCCTAGGTTCATGAAACTTCATAGGTATATTGATAATGATTCGCAGATGACCCCTATTGATTATCAGGTCACAAGGTCAAAGGTCAAGGTCACAGTGCCAAGAAACGTATTCACACAATGGCTGTCAAGGTCACTGTGACTCAACTTAGAAAAATGGTTTCCGGATGATAACTCAAGAATGCTTACGTCTACAATCATGAAACTTCATTGGTACATTGATCATGACTCGCAGATGAAATAATGATAAAACTTGACCAGGATGTTTGTCTGGACAATATCTAGGTCAAGTTCGACATTTGGTAAAGATTGAATGAACCGACTCCTCTCAGGTGAGCGAACTATGGCCATCTTGGCCCTCTTGTTTAGTTTTTTTTCAAAGCGGGGTTTTCATAAAGCTGCACATTTACAGTGGTGGAAGTTCAAGGTCAAGGTCATCCTTCAAGGTCAAGGTCATCATTCAAGGTCAAAGGTTAAAAAAAAAATCAAAGTGGCGTTCTCATGAAGCTGCACATTTTGAGTGGTGGAAGTTCAAGGTCAAGGTCATCCTTCAAGGTCAAAGGTTAAAAAAAATATTAAAATTTCAAAGTGGCGTTCTCATGAAGCTGCACATTTTGAGTGGTGGAAGTTCAAGATCAAGGTCATCCTTCAAGGTCAAGGTCATCCTTCAAGGTCAAAGGTCAATAAAAATTATATAACTTTCAAAGCGGCGTTTTCATGAAGCTGCACATTTTGAGTGGTGGAAGGTCAAGGTCATCCTTCAAGGTCATCCTTCAAGGTCAAAGCAGTGTTTTTTTTCAGTTTTGGGGGAAGGGGGTCGGGTCCCCTGGGAGGGGGAAAATTTGCGCGTAAATGGGGAAAAGGGGGAAATTTCTATGCTTAGCTAGTAACAGTACAAATTCAAGTTTTAACACTATAATTCACCATACAGAGGGAAAAAAACATAATTCGAACTCTTTTATTCATTAACATGTTATGTTCAAAGTTCAACATTTCTGGGCTTTTCAGCGAATTTATCAATTATTCTGGTGACCTAGCTTCTCTTCACCAAGTCTCTCCGTGTGCAGACAAAGTCTGATCAGGGACTTCAGTGTAGCTTCCCCAAGCCTGTTACTCTGTGGCGTGCAAAGCAGGTTGAGCAAACTAAACAGTCTTTCAACACTCTCTTGACCGGACGTTTCTGGCGTTTCACTGCCGGCATTTGAAGACTGACTTTTAAGTTGTACTTGTTTGAAAAGAATATCAACTTATTTTTAAGTTAAAACAGATTTGTCAATTTTTTTACGATAGCTTTTGTTGTTGTGCGACATGTTGGAATACGTATGGTTTGCGGTAGATGTCGTAAAGCGAAAGTCGTGATAGTGAACTACGTACGGTTTGCGGTAAAGGCGAAAATAAAGTAAACACGCGGATGCAGTTCAGGAAAATTGTAGTCAATTCGTAACGAAAGACGTATTTAAATGAGGTATTGATTAAAATTGAATAGCACTTCCGAGAGGGGAATTTTAAAAATATTTGGGGGAAAAATATATACTCTAAAGATGGGGGAATGGGGCCGAATTACGCCGAATATTTCATCCAAAAAAAACACTGCAAAGGTAAAAAAAATAAAAAATCAAAGCGGCGTTCTCATGAAGCTGCACATTTTGAGTTGTGGAAGTTCAAGGTCAAGGTCATCCTTCAAGGTCAAGGGTCAAAATAAATAAATTTCAAAGCGGCGCAGAAGGGGACATAGTGTTTCTGACAAACACATTTTTTGTTTAACATGGTAAAAAAAATAATATTTATTTATTTTATTTTTGAAGGACTGCCCAACCAACCATCCCACCCAAGCTATTGCTATCAAACTTGAAATAAAATTTAATTAGTTTGTTTTATGTCTTTACAAATGTTCACTAGATTGTGGAAAATATACCTGAACTCAATATTGTCTATAAAGTACAAATTTTTTAAAACATAAGCGATCAATATGTTTCAATTATGGTTCTCTTCCACTTAGAATATGACATATTACCTTGAACTTATTGAATATGAAAAATTTCCCCATGATGGCTTACATTTTACTGTCAAGCACTCGAATAGTCGAGCGCGCTGTCTTCTGACAGTTCTTGTTAATAGTAATACTTACCGGTATTTACGAAAATTCAATTGGCGTATCCCTTATTTCAATGTCAAACATTCTCTCATTGTTGATCAAACTTTGCCAGAATGATATGATGACAATATCAAGGCCAAGGTTGAATCTCTATAAGTGTGTCAAAATCACTAGATCTTAAAAAACCTTGTTACCACTCTAGAAAGCATAGGTAGGACTTGAACTTGATAAAACTGTTTCAGAATATTAACATTGACTAATGTAGCATGTTAACATTTACATAATCAAGGCCACATTCGAATTTGGGTCATGTATCATGTATGTCTAAAATTAGGTTACCAGATAAAGTTGTAGAAGCACTTTGTAACCACAAGCAGCCACATGTCTGAACATTGTGCTGTTAGATTGTTTTTGTTTGTTATAATAACCAATAAATGTAAAAATAAAATGGACTTAGCACTGGTCAATATCCATTTTATGCTGTTAATTTACTCATAAGATATAAAAAAACACACGAAAGAATAAAAAACATTACCGGGCAACGACAATTAGGCATCTCGCTGTGGGTTTCAAGGCAACTACCCAATAAAGACTGATAATTTTATGTGAAAAAGTTGTTTGGTCAGATATTTTAGTTGAAAATAGAGATAATTAAAATTCTTAGCAGGCACTCTTATGTTGTACACTGCTCTCTACAGAAGTACACGGTACCTGAGGACTGGATGTACAAGGAGGCCCGGGAACTCTTCAAGAACCCAGAGGTGGCAGATCCAGACACTCTGGAGGTGAGGCTCGTCATTTATTTGTATTTGGTAACATAAATGTGTGCACTATGAACAAATATAACAATTGCTAGGTGTCAGTACACTTATTTTTGTCAGGCTGGCTAGCTCCGTTGGTGAAGTTCATACTGATTTTTGAGGAAAAGTTAGAAGAAATGGATTCAATTCCCATGCTAAAATAATATGTTTTTTCTCTGATAATAACTTTTAATTTCCCCTTTCTGATTAAGTGGGACCAAATTACAACAAATATGTGTTTGGTTAAACCGTTTTATAAAAATTATCAATCTCAATGTAAGTTTAAGCATAATCTTATGAGCATTTTAATACCCCCATTACCATCTGTCTGTCTGTTCCAAAATTTCATCCGATCTTCACCAAACTTGGTCACAAGTTGTATCTAGATGATGTATAGGTCAAGTTTAAATATGGGTCATGCCGTGTCAAAAACTAGGTCACAGGGTCACTTAGTGTGTTTTAAACAGAAAGTTTGTCCGGACCATAACTATGTCATTTATCGTTAGATTTTAAAATAACTTGATGCATTTGTTCACCATCATGGGACGGTGTGTTGTGTGAAAAAAGTACATCAACATCCCAAAGGTCAAGGTCACACTTGGAGTTCAAAGGTCAAATGCATGTCCGGGCCATAACTTGATCATTTATTGTGAGATTTAAAAATCATTTGGCAAATTTGTTCACCATCATTGGACGGTATGTTACGCAAAAGAATTACGCCGATATCTCCAAGGTCATGGTCACTTTGAGTTCAAAGATAAAAAAATTGCCATAAATGAACTTGTCTGGGCCATAACTATGTCATTCATTGTGAGATTTTAAAATCATTTGGCACATTTGCTCACCATCATTGGACAGTGTGTCGCGCGAAAGAATTACGTTGATATCTCCTAGGTCAAGGTCACACTAAGTTCAATGGTAAAAAATGGCCATAAATGAGTTTGTCTGGGCCATAACTATGTTGTTCATTGTGAGATTTTAAAATCATTTTGCACATTTGTTCAGCATCATTGGCCGGTGTGTAGCACGAAAGAATACCGTCGATATCTCCAAGGTCAAGGTCAAACTTTGAGTTCAAAGGTAAAAAATGGCCATAAATGAGCTTGTCTGGGCCATAACTCTGTCGTTCATTGTGAAATTTTAAATTTATTTGGCACATTTGTTCACCATTATTGGATGGTGTGTCGCACGAAAGAATTATGTTGATATCTCCAAGGTCAAGGTCACACTGTGAGTTCAAAGGTCAAAAATGGCCGTAAATGATCTTGTTCGGGCCATAACTTTGTCATTCATTGTGAGATTTTAAAATTACTTGGTACATTTGTTTACAATCATTGGACAATGTGTCATGTGAAAGAATTACGTCGATATCTCCAAGGTCAAGGTCGCACTTGGAGTTCAAAAGTGAAAAATGGCCATAAATGAGCTTGTCCGGTCCATTACTATGTCATTCATTGTGAGATTTTAAAATGACTCTGTACATTAATTTTGTTCACAGTAATTGGACAGCGTGTCATGCGAAAAAATTCAAGAGTTCAAAGGTCAAAATGGCCATAAATAATAATGGCATAATAATTCTTAAAAATTACCATTTAGATTTTCTTGTTTTGTGAAGATAGCTTGCAAAATAGTTCCGAGTCAATGCGGCATGTGGGGGTATATGTCACGTCTGTGACAAAGCTCTTGTTGCTTTTGATAAATGTGTTTAAAAAAAAAAAATATGTGAAAAAAAGTGAAAAAAAACACCGGGGCTTGACTACAATTTTAGAGGATTTTTGGTAAGAATTCTTGTTCTTGTGTCACAGAGTTACAAATATTATTATATTATTATTTGATTTTTGATTGAGTACATTATAAATTCATACAATACAATAGTTACAATTTCAAAGATATGAAATTGATTTCTGTGAATATGTTTGAATATAATTTCTTTGTCTACTGAATTGCAGTAAAAGGTTACTTGGATCCACATGTTTAACTTGATATTGATTACATTGTGTTAGTTACAGTCTTGGAAGTCTTCTCATGTTAGATTCACACTCAATATGCAGACTGTATGCTGACTGTATGCTTATCAGCTCTAGCTATAAATAATGACAGTGACTAAAGATTCTTAGACTAGGTGCTAATTAATTACAGTCTTATAGAACTAAGGAAGTAAGGTACTGTATGTTGGATGAGAGATAGATAGGATTGGTCAATGAGATGTGTGGGTGTGACTTGGCATTAAGGATCTGTATGATCGATGGATGAATGAGAGATAGGATTGGTCAGTGAGATGTGTGGGTGTGACTTGGTTCTAGGGATGAAAGGGTTTCAATAGAGTGACAAGTCAAGTTTTATGAAAGTAAGAAGTAGAGGTCAGTAAGAGAAAAGTTAGAAAGTGAATTACAAGTTAGAGAGAGACAGTTGGAAATAGGAGGATGGAATTTGTTAAATAAGATCTGATAAGAATGTAATAGAGTTAAGAAGGAATGCTTAAGAATGCTATATAGGAAGATGGAATTTGTTGAAAATTATGTGAACTATAAATGAATAAAAGAGTAAACGCAGAAAGCGAGTTATGTTATGCCATTAATAACAAGATTTCCCCCGGTTACACTTGCACATAACTTAAAAAGTGATTGGCAGTCATTGAAATTCAGATTTAAATCTACAAGCAAGTCGGGCTAGTACTATGGGAATTTGAACAAGCCCGAGTCAGATTTTACTAGCCCAAACATTTTTGTTAAAAATGCAGATAAACATAACATAAAACATCCAAAGAAGCATTCATTTATTCAATCATAGAATACAATACAAATCTCTTATTAATTTCATCCTCATCCAAGTTAGCTTCCTCGTCATCTCTGCCAGCCTCTTTCAGATCCTGAAATAAGAAGAAATTAATTTCACACACGGATTTCAATCAAATCACAACTATAAATATATACATAAAGTTTAGGTAAAAAATTAGCAGAAATGTATCCCATATATCCATGTGAGAGAGAGAGCTAACCTAAACCACCAGAAAATATATAAGCAATTAAGTGCCAGGTTATTCTACAAAAAGCCAGTTGACAAATGCGTCAATCACAGTTACCCCAGATTCGCATTCCTGAACGACGTACTTGAATGACAACTGTTCGGCCATTACTCTCTGTGTCCCGAACGCAACGCAAAACATTTATTTTACATAATAGTAATCCGGGAACCACAAAACCATGCGCTTTATGTGCAGTAATCCAATTATCGGCTGATTGTCCAGCACGTGTGCGCAGTGTCTTAAAACATAAGCGGCTGTTGATTAAAGCGGCTCAAAACTTTGTTTACAAATATTGAAAATGAAAGTGGAACTCGTTTTCTGTTTAATGAATTGTACAAGCACGTCGGGCTTGTAATATTGGATTTCCTACTAGCCGGAAAGAAAAAATACTAGTTTTTTGCTGTCGGACTAGTGCGAATTTTGACGACTGGATTGGTCATGACATGTTTTCTATGGCCGTTTTTTTCTCCAATTTTTCTGATTCAGGTCAGTTATTGGCATAATTATCTGCCCTTAGGATACATAGGGAAAGTATGATAATTTTAACTGACCTTTATTATGTGACTGAAATACTGTTGGATACAGTTGAAAATATAAATAAGTAAAGTCTGTTGTTATCTTAAACTCGTAACTACTAAATTTTATATGTAATTTGTGTTCACAGTTGAAATGGAGTGAGCCAAATGAGGAAGAACTGATTGAATATATGGTGTCACAGAAGGGTTTTAAGTAAGTTCTATCAAACCAGAATTGAATATATTCCAATGCTAAGGATGCATTTGTTCTTTGAAAATCGTATTTTGAGTTAAATTTGAGTTTTGATGTATATCTTGATATGATTGTTGATGATTACTCATTTAAATATCTTTTTTTGTTTTAATCCTTGTGATTTTTAATAATTTATAACAAGATTATTACATCCTTACATTTCTTCTTTGAACTCCATAGCAGATTCCATCATCACCAAAAATGAGACTTGATTTAAGATTGCTTTTCATAACACATGGTGTCCACTTTAAATCACCCTGTGCACTCAGTGCAGGCCAATACAGAACACAACTTTTTACCTGCAGTGGATTAATGTAAAAAAAAATAGAATAAATAATAATAATTCCTTTTTTGCAGTGAGGACCGCATTCGTAGCGGTATAAAGAAGCTGACAAAGGCACGGTCAGGTAGCACCCAGGGACGGCTTGACGGCTTCTTTACAGTTCTCTCCACGTCCTCAACTACGCCAAAGAGAAAGGTAACAAGGGGATTGTTAACTATTTAATTAATGTGTAGGCAACGCCGAAATACAAAGATAACAAGTGGATGGTTTACTACGCAGTGAATTTGTAGACCATATTTAAAAGAAAGGTAACTTGTGGATAGTTTGCTAGCCGGTGAATTTATAGACCAACTTTAAGAGAAAGTTAACAGTGGATTGTTCGCTAGCTAGGGAATTTGTAGACCACGTCAAAGAGAAAGGTATACACAATGGAATCTTTTACTAGCCAGACATTTTTAGACCATTTCAAAGAGAAATGTAAGGATGGGATTTGTTGCTTGCATATATATATTAAGTATATAAAAAAAGCTAACACTGGGCTTGTTTACTATAAGCTATTGAATTTGTGGACCACTTCAAAGAAAAAGGTAACAATTGTTTACTAGCTAGTGAATTATTAGAGCACACCAAAGAGAAAGATAAAAAGGGGATTACTTGCTAGGCAATGAATGTCTAGTCTACATCAAAGAGAAAGGTAATAAGTTGTCAGGGAATTTGTAGACCAAATCAAAGAGAAATTTAACAAGGGGATTGTTAACTAGCATGTGAATTTGGAGGCCACACAAAAGGAATGGTAACAAATGGATTGTTAACTAGCATGTCAACTTGTAGATCACACCAACAAAGGTCACAAGGGGATTGTTAATAAGCCAGTGAATTTGTTGACCACACTAAAAAGAAAGGTAATAAGTGGAATGTTTACTAGCAAGTGAAGTTGTAGACCACTACAAAAAGAAAGGCAACAAGTGGATTGTTAACTAGCCAGTGAATTTATAGACCTCACAAAATAGACAATCCCAGAAATAGATAACTCCTGGATTACCGCCCCTGAATAATCGCATGGCATGTATATGATTTTGCGCCTCAATCGCAGATGTTTTTTTTCAAGACCATTGTCTTGCTGAAATTGACAATCCTTAAATAACGAAGAAAAACATCACGTTTAGTGCTCAAGTTTTAAGTGTTTATTTTAAATCTAAACTTTAAAGTGAGCATTTAATAATTTTTTTTATACGTTATGTAATTATGCCCCCCTTCGAAGAAGAGGGGGTATATTGCTTTGCTCATGTCGGTCGGTCTGTCGGTCCGTCCACCAGGTGGTTGTCAGATGATAACTCAAGAACGCTTGGGCCTAGGATCATGAAACTTCATAGGTACATTGATCATGACTTGCAGATGACCCCTATTGATTTCGAGGTCACTAGGTCAAAGGTCACAGGTGAAGGTCGCAATTACTGGAAAAAGGCATTTTAAGGATTCAGCATGGTTCAAACAAGGGAAACAACTACCGTTTATGCATGTTCTTTTTGTTACAGCATTTGCCTCCCTGTAATATATTTAAATTTTACCAAATGAAAGGCTAAGGCCTAAATTAAAATTGAGTTTGTTTGCCCTTTACCGACCGACCCACTTTTTACCCCCCGACCCAAAAAATTTTATTGCGATTTCTGAAAACTTATTTTTTTTATTTTCGTTTTTTTCGACGATGATAAAAGAGCCGAAAGCAATATTTATTCATGCGCGTATTAATATCCCTGTTTATTATTATCGCCCCTGACCGATCTAGGTCGCTCCGATGGTTGGAATTTCATACGCCCCAGAATAGACAGTAATGCAAGCGTCTATAACCAGCATCGCGATCGGCGGTGTTCCGTGAAAATTGCCGAACGACATCATACTTAACCATTGGTTCGCGAAAGTAGTCGGACATATACGAGTTTACGTTCGTTGTACACATGTTGTTAACGTGATCCAAGATGGCCGACAATTAAAAGAAATAACGATGCTCAGCGAGAACAAATAACTATCGAATTTACGACGGACATCATATAATTAGTATCGATTAAGGAAAAGAGCGTGTCATTCTACGATTGAGCATAGGTTTTAGATACAAATAAAACTCTCTTTTTTTTGCAAATGTATGAACTGAATGTCACAGAACAAGTGATGAAGTGTTTGAAAATTGGAATGCAGTCTACTCGCAAAGAAAAATACATCTAACAGTTACAGGATTTTTTTGTCGAAAATGCAAAATAAAAGACAAACATGATTTGATTTATATGCAAGTGGATCTGTGTTTAATCAGATTCATGTGCATATTCTGCTTTATTATGTTTGCCACATTGAACAGTTTACTGTAATGGCATGTTAGTGAAATGGATATGTAAAGGTAAACTTATTTAATTTATTAATGTCTCTTAGCTAAATACATCGACAACACTCAAGTATATATGTTTAAAGCGTTAGTATATCCACAAACTGAAACTAACACCCACTGTCCTACAGTGGGACTAACCACCCTCTCCCCCGTTGCGCCTACACCGAAAGGTCCTGCAACGTACCTATCCAGATCCAGAATTTATTTCCCCAAATCAAGTTTTCATGCTTATGTTAGTTGCAATAATACAACTCCCAGCTATTGACCCTCTGAGCTGTACGTATGTACTCATAAAAGCTCAGAGCATTCAAGAAAAAATAATGCTTTATAATAATGTTCAGTTTGCACTTTTATGAATTTACTTTTCCATGCTGAGATTATGCACTAACCGGTCAAACACTTAAAATTGAGGCCTGTAAAAACTTCAACAGGCCTGTGAATTGTTTCTCCTGGTAGGCAAGTCTGGCCTGTAAAATGTGATGGTCTTTCGCCACGTCTGAATTTTTCCATTTTGCATTTGAGCAATTAAAATCATATAATGAACAAATATTTGATGTAATAACACACAAGCATGCATTTGATATTAATATATGCAAGAAACAGCAAACAAGATAATGTTAAGCTACATAGGGCTTCGTACACTGCAACAGTGCTTTAATAAAAGTGTTTTAAATATTCATAGACTATTAGTGTATTAAAAATATAATTTCTCAAATAAAATAAAATAATTTTCCTACCTACCTACCCACCTGTAAAATTTAGGGTCGGTAAAGGGCAAACCAACAATATTTTAATTGTGGCCTAACTGCATTTTTGTAATGCATTGTATCAACCACCACCACCACCAATATCACCACCACCACCACCACCGTTGTTCACAGTGACAAAAAACGTATTCACACAATGGCTGCTACTACAACTTATAGCCCATATAGGGGGGCATGCATGTTTTACAAACAGCCCATGTTTATCGAATTTAATTGGAACTATTAAATTTCTTAAGGCTCCATATGTGTAATGTGAGAACATTTTTATCGTAAATTTATATTTTATTAAGAAAACAATATAAAGCAGGAAATTAGTTAAGTAAATATTGAGAATAACACAATCAGTTTTTTGGGGGGGCTATAGACTTTGATTGTAAGAGTGAAATGTTATTTAAATAATACAATAAAAATAATGTTAAAGGGACTGTCAACCACGACGACGTAGAAAAGCAAAGTTGTAAAATACCATATTTTTTTACAATTATTAGTTTATATTGATTAGAATATCACGATTTGTATATTACATTACTTGAAAAAAGTTGTTAAGTTTATATATTTTTGCTTTATTTGGTATTAAATTTTACTGGGTATGTCTACCAGGTAACTATCAGTTAACTATAAATAATGCCAGTAGATTGATCATCATCATCACGTGGTAAACCCAGGAATGCTAATTGTGCATGCGTAGTGAATTGTATATATTTTATATAGAACATGATCAATCTACTAGCGTTATTTATAGTGTGTATATCGTTATGTCACCCTTTTCGCTTATAAATATCTTCAGACCAAATTTAGTAAAAATCACAAACTTTATTTTGGCTATTGATTTTTGCATTACCTTTATAAATGAGACTTAAATAAAAAAAATATTAATAACAAAATAATGGATGTTAAGAAAAACCATTATATGTACTATTCAATGAAACAAGTCTGCATCGGTCTTGAATCTTATTATTTTTCTTAATGAGTACCTCCGGAACCAGAAGTTTTTACACAGAAATTTTAAACAAAGGCAGATATCTGATTTTCAATAAAATTGTGTACCTCGGCAATAAATCTTTCAAAGTTTCTTAAATGATACCTCCGGAACTATTAACGCTCAAAATCACTAAGTTTACTTCAGACTTTAGTTTAGATGCGACTATAACCTCTAAAAAGGATATTCGAATAATTACATTCAATAAAGAAATAATTATGTTTTAAGCAAAAGCATAACTGAAATGAGTACATGTACTTAAAAACCCAGCTATTTAGGCTTTAAACATTACATGTTGTCAATGAATATTTTTGTAGAGACACATATGTTAGAATTCAAGCATTCATTATTTTTAGTTAACTTTTGTTTTTTAAAGCGAGATTATACAATTTTGTAAAATATTTATTAATTTATATAAAATGTGTATAAAACTTATTAAACATATATTTCAATATAAATTAAAATAAAAGTTAAGAAGAACATGTGTCGAAAAATGGGAAATAAACCAGATATTGAATTCTTAAATCAAAAATGTCTGTACAGTTGAATTCGCCTGGATGTAAATCATGCATGTACGATGTGAATCTAAATTTAGTTGTATGTTACATTATACCCCCACAAACGAAGTTTAGGGGGGTATATAGGAGTGAACTTGTCTGTCGGTCGGTCGGTCCGTATTAAGTGTCCGCTCTCTAATTCAAGTAGTTTTCATCCGATCTTCACCAAACTTGGTCAGAAGTTGTATCTAGATTATGTCTAGGTCAAGTTCTAATATTGTCATGCCGGGTCAAAAACTAGGTCACGGGGTCACTTAGTGCATTTTAAACATTAAGCATGTTGTCCGCTCTCTAATTCAAGTAGTTTTTATCCAATCTTAACCAAACTTGGTCAGAAGTTGTATCTAGATGATGTCTAGGTCAAGTTTGAATATGGATCATGCCGGGTCAAAAACTAGGTCACGGGGTCACTTAGTGCGTTTTAAACATTGCCATGTTGTCCGCTCTCTAATTCAAGTAGTTTTCATCCAATCTTCACCAAACTTGGTCAGAAGTTTTATCTAGATGATGTCTAGGTCAAGTTTTAATATGGGCTGTCGGGCCAAAAACTAGGTCACGGGGTAACTTAGTGCGTTTTTTAACATTCAGCTTGGTGTCTGCTCTCTCATTCAAGTAGTTTACATTGATCTTCACCACGCTTGGTCAGAAGTTGTATCTAGATGATGTGTAGGTCAAGTTTGAACATGGGCCATGCCGGGTCATAAACTAGGTCACGGGGTCACTCAGTGCGTTTTAAACAAGCATGGTGTCCGCTGTTTTTTGTGAAGACAACATGCAAAATATTCTGTGTCAATGCGGCATGTGGGGATATTCATCACGTCTATTACAAAGCTCTAGTTTTAAATTCCTGCAACAATATCTATTCATACGACACACAAACACTAACTAAAAACACGAATGCTTCGTTTATTGTAGGAAAATATGTATGAAATATTATCATCACAATCAGCTCGAGGTGCTAATTTGTCTTTGCTGCATTTTATGAAATTCGTCTTCAATGAATAACTTTTCTTGCCTATTTAGTGTTATTGTAACATGTTTTTTACATATATTACCATTTAACACATATAACAAATCATATAATCTCACTGGATGGATTTTGCTAAAAAATTTAAAGTTATGTGACCTTAATTTTAGGATGTTAAGAAATTTTGGCACTGACAAGTTTTGACACAATTGTTAGTCTGTTTTTATGCCCCCGGATCGATAGATCGGGGGTATATTGTTTTTGTTCTGTCTGTCTGTCTATCTGTCTGTCCCAAAACTTTAACCTTGACTAAAGTTTGATAACTTTTGCAATATTGAACATACCAACTTGATATTTACCATGCATGTGTATCTCATGGAGCTTCTCATTTTGAGTGGTGAAAAGTCAAGGTCAAGCTCATCCTTCAAGGTCAAAGGTCAAATATCATTGTATTTTTCTTTCCTTAAACTATTCTTCGTTAAAGTTTTATCATAACCTTTTAATATTGAACACAGCAACTTTATATTTTGCATGCATGTGTATCTCGTGGAGCTGCCTCATTTTGAGTGGTGAAAAGTCAAATTCAAGGTCATCCTTCAAAGTCAAAGGTCAAATATCATTGTTTTATAATTATCATTATTTTATCATAACTTTTTCAATATTGAACACAGCAACTTCATATTTGGCATGCATGTGTATCTCGTGGAGCTGCTTATTTTGATTGGTGAAAGGTCAAGGTCTTCAAGGTCAAAGGTCAAAAATTAAAAAAAAAATCATTTCTCCATTCAATCTCTTACTAAATTCTCATTGAGCTGCACATTTTGAGTGTTGCAAGGTCAAGGTCATTATACCCCCATTACCATTGGTTATGGGGACTATATAGGAGTCACTTTGTCGGTCTGTCTGTCTGTCCGGAAATTTCATCCGATCTTCACCAAACTTGGTCAGAAGTTGTATCTAGATAATGTCTATGTCACATAAATGATGATTTGAATATGGGTCATGCCGGGTCAAAAACTAGGTCACTGGGTGCGTTTTTAATCGAAAATTTGTCAGGACCATAACTATGTCATTAATCGTTAGATTTTAAAATGACTTGGTACATTTGTTCACCATTATGGGACGGTGTGTCGTGTGAAAAAAGTACGTCGATATTTCAAAGGTCAAGGTCACACTTGGAGTTCAAAGGTCAAATGCTTGTCCGGGCCATAACTTTGTTATTTATTGTGAGATTTTAAAATCACTTGGCAAATTTGTTCACCATCATTGGACAGTGTGTCGCGCGAATAAAGTACGTCAATATCTCCAAGGTCACTTTTTGCGTTCAAAGATAAAAAATGGCCATAAATGAGCTTGTCCGGACCATAAATATGCCATTCATTGTGAGATTTTAAAATCATTTGGTACATTTGTTCACCATCATTGGACGGTGTGTCAGGCGAAAGAATTACGTTGATATCTTCAAGGTCAAGGTCACACTTTAAGTTCAAAGGTCAAACATGTCCATAAATGAGCTTGTCCTGGCCATAACTATGTCGTTCATTGTGAGATTTTAAAATCATTTGGCACATTTCTTCACCATCATTGGACAGTGTGTCGCGCGAAAAAATTAGGTCGCTATCTCCAAGGTCAAGGTCACACTTTGAGTTCAAAGGTAAAAAATGGCCATAAATGAGCTTGTCCGGGCTATAACTATGTCGTTCATTGTGAGATTTAAAAATCATTTGGCACATATGTTCACCATGATGAGACGGTGTGTCGCGCGAAAGAATTACGTCAATATCTCCAAGGTCAAGTCACACTTTTAGTTCAAAGGTAAAAAATGGCCATAAATGAGCTTGTCCGTGCCATAACTATGTCGATCATTGTGAGATTTTAAAATCATTTGGCACCTTTGTTCACCATGATTTGACAGTGTGTCGCACGAAAGAATTTAGTCGATATCTCCAAGGTCAAGGTCACACTTTTAGTTCAAAGGTCAAAAATGGCCATAAATGAGCTGTCTGGGCAATAACTATGTCATTCATTGTGAGATTTTAAAATGACTCTGTACATTAATTTTGTTCACAGGCATTGGACATCGTGTCATGTGAAAGAATTCAAGAGTTGAAAGGTCAAAATGGTTATAAATGATAATACCATAATAATTCTTAAAAATCGCCATAAATTAGATTCTCTTGTTTTGTGAAGACAGCATGCAAAATAGTCTGTGTCAATGTGGAATGTGGGGGTATACGTCACGTCTGTGACAAAGCTCTTTTTCTTCAAGGTCAAATATATGGCTTCAAAGCGGCGCAAAAGGGGGGAATTGTGTTTCTGACAAACACATCCCTTGTTTCACTATGTAATATATAGTTCTGAAAGTGTGTATTCAACTCCTAACTGCTTTGCGGTGATCGCTGAAGCTTTCACAGCTTAATGTTTAGTGTTTAGATGATCGATATGGAAGGAATTTTAATTGCGACCACTTTAGGCTATTTGTCAATTTGCCTTACATAGAAAATATAACGTTGATTTGTCCTTATAGGCATTGTAGATGCCTACGGGTCCTTGACCCATTTCTAGTTTATGGTAGACCAGCAGAATCAGTTGAAGAGAAGATGGGCCAGTTATTGCTTAAACTAGGCCTTTAATATAGTTAAGTTTATGACATAAGCTTCTCATGTAAGATGTACACATATTTGTTACGACATAAGCTTTTCATGTAGGATGTACATTGACATAAGCTTCTCATGTAGGATGTACACATATTTGCTTATGAGTCTTCTCATGTAGGATGTACACAAGTTTATGACATAAGCTTTTCATGTAGGATGTACACAAGTTTACGACATAAGCTTCTCATGTAGGATGTACACATATTTGCTTATGAGTCTTCTCATGTAGGATGTACACACATTTGCTTATGATCGAGTCTTCTCATGTAGGATGTACACATATTTGCTTATGAGTCTTCTCATGTAGGATGTACACATATTCGCTTATGAGTCTTCTCATGTAGGATGTACACATATCTGCTTATGAGTCTGTAATTTTATTTACATTACAGGCAGAGGACACTAAAGGTTCTGCAAAGAAGAAAGCAAAGGGAGGATTTAAGAAACCGAAATGACGATGCTGACCATGGATTTGGTGTCTAAGCTACTGTGCTTATTATACTAAAAAGAAAATTCTTTATAAAACAGTTAACATGAATTGAAAATGATTATATTATGTTTCACACTCCTTGACCTTAGATCATCTGTGATAAATCTCTAACACGATCTGACAAAATTGTTTTTTACGTATGCTAAAATAAGATTTAGAGATGAAGTTATATTTAAAGATTTGTTAAATAAGACGAAGGTTTGATTGTCGTCTAAAACTCTCTTGTATGCTGATTATGCTCTCAAATAACAGGACAACTGATATTTACTTATGTAAAATAATGCATTATCAGTGCAGTATGTTTGGAACCCTAATATGTTTACCCTTGATACATACAGTATTTGTTGTCTTTATATTTCATTGTATGAACAAAACAACTTGAATACAATTTTTAATTGATGGTTGTAATCCCAGCGATTTTTGTCATTCCCTAACTATCAGCACCTCAGAAATGTGTGTATCTGGCTTATCAGCACCGAATTAAATTATCAACCAGAACAATCGGCAAAGTTACAGATTCAAAAAAATGTATCAATCTAGCAAATTTATTTTTATAATGTAAAGCCATAATTAAACGAACAGTTTCTATCAGCATAGCATCAATTCCTTGAAGATATCATAATGTCAGTTTTTCACAAGCTGATGTTACCATATTAAAAAAAAGACCATTCTATGAAGTAGGTATGGTAATTGCATGGGGCTGCACGTTATCAGATGGCAGTTGAAAATAGACGAAAAATAGGGGAAATGTTATTTGGGAGCCGATTGTCTGGGGTGAGAAATAACTCTGGTTCCAATTGTCCTGGTCGACAAATATACAAGGTTCCGATTGTCGGGGAATCAAGCAAACTAACACAGGGAGCAGATTATCCGGGTGCGGTTTGTCTGGATACATTGCCTCAGATATTATTGGGTTTGTTTATTGTAGCGGTGTTGATGTAGCAATTCTGAAATAAAATAAAGCTTAACATTCACAGTTGGCTTTCAAGTACATGTATTCCCCCCCCCCCCTCCAAAAAAAAGGTGGGTCTTACATAATATGGCCTACGTGGACTTGTTTACTGCTGTCCCTTTCCTTGTAGACAATTCATTTATTATGCCCCCCTTCGAAGAAGAGGGGGTATATTGCTTTGCTCATGTCGGTCGGTAGGTCGGTCGGTCGGTCCGTCCACCAGGTGGTTGTCGTATGATAACTCAAGAACGCATACGCCTAGGATCATGAAACTTCTTAGGTAGATTGATCATGACTCGCAGATGACCCCTATTGATTTTGAGGTCACTAGGTCAAAGGTCAAGGTCACGGTGACCCGAAATAGTAAAATGGTTTCCGGATGATAACTCAAGAACGCATACGCCTAGGATCATGAAACTTCATAGGTAGATTGATCATGACTTGCAGATGACCCCTATTGTTTTTGAGGTCACTAGGTCAAAGGTCAAGGTCACGGTGACCTGAAATAGTAAAATGGTTTTGGGATGATAACTCAAGAACGCATACGCCTAGGATCATGAAACTTCTTAGGTAGATTGATCATGACTCGCAGATGACCCCTATTGATTTTGAGGTCACTAGGTCAAAGGTCAAGGTCACGGTGACCCGAAATAGTAAAATGGTTTCCGGATGATAACTCAAGAACGCATACGCCTAGGATCATGAAACTTCATAGGTAGATTGATCATGACTTGCAGATGACCCCTATTGTTTTTGAGGTCACTAGGTCAAAGGTCAAGGTCACGGTGACCTGAAATAGTAAAATGGTTTTGGGATGATAACTCAAGAACGCTTTTGCCTAGGATCATGAAACTTCATAGGTAGATTGATCATGACTTGCAGATGACCCCTATTGTTTTTGAGGTCACTAGGTCAAAGGTCAAGGTCACGGTGACCTGAAATAGTAAAATGGTTTTGGGATGATAACTCAAGAACGCTTTTGCCTAGGATCATGACACTTCATAGGTACATTGATCGTGACTCGCAGATGACCCCTATTGATTTTCAGGTCACTAGGTCAAGGTCACAGTGACAAAAATCGTGCTCACACAATGGCTGCCACTACAATGGACAGCCCATATGGGGGGCATGCATGTTTTACAAACAGCCCTTGTTAAATTCAATATCGCAATTTTCAAGAAAATAAAGTGGTTTCAATGGGAAGTAATTATTTGTCACTAATCACAGAATTATAGTTATTTCTTTGAGATGGAATTTATGCTTACGCTGACTGAAGAAAAGTCATCAAATTTGATTCATATCTGTAACCTGACCATTAGATATTTTTATTAAGCGTTAAGTATAGATAACTCATATTTTGAACAATATATTATTATAATAACAAGTTATATGCGAAAGAACTTACAAATATTATATCTTATTCGTCTGGTTTTGATTCTCCATTTCTAGATGTGCACCTCACTATAAGTAACAACCAAGTACAGACTTGTCTGGACAATACACGTGATGATTTTTTATACCCCCACAAACGAAGTTTAGGGAGGTATATAGGAGTGAGCTTGTCTGTCAGTCCGTCCGTATTAAAGGGGCCTTTTCACAGATTTTGGCATTTTTTTTAACTTATTCATTAAATGCTTTATATTGATAAATGTAAACATTGGATCGTAAAAGCTCCAGTAAAAAATCAAGAAAAAAAATAAAAAAAGGAAAAGAACATTGCCCGGAGCAGGTTTCGTACCAGTGACCCCTGGAGTCCTGCCAGAGTCCTGAAGAAAAAAACGCTTTAGCCGACTGAGCTATTCCGCCGAGTACACATGCTGGACGTATTTTATACCTTATAAAAGCAATCTTCGTAGTTTCACAAAATTTAACGACAAAAACAGAACTCTCCAAATTATTCAATCGTTTCGCGTTGCAACGCTTTATAATTTTTAGGTTTTAAAATCGTCAAAAGATGCATATAATGGCTATATTAGAGCATGGTTAATGTTCAGTATTACTGTTTCCTCACAAATATCATAACTAAAACAAAAACTTACGAATCTGAAACAACTTTTTTCAATTTTGTCAATTTACCAAAGCGTGAAAAGATCCCTTTAAGTGTCCGCTCTCTATTTCAAGTAGTTTTCATCCGATTTTCACCAAACTTGGTCAGAAGTTGTATCTACATGATGTCTAGGCCAAGTTCGAACATGGGCCTTGTCGGGTCAAAAACTAGGTCACGGGGTCACTTGGTGCGTTTTAAACATTCAGCATGTTGTCCGCTCTCTATTTCAAGTAGTTTTCATCCGATCTTCACCAAACTTGGTCAGAAGTTGTATCTAGATGATCTGAAGGCCAAGTTTGAACATGGGCCTTGCCAGGTCAAAAACTAGGTCAGGGGGTCACTTAGTGCGTTTTAAACATTCAGTATGTTGTCCGCTCTCTAATTATACCCCCACAAACGAAGTTTAGGGTGGTATATATGAGTGCGCTTGTCTGTCTGTCTGTCGGTCGGTCCCTATTAAGTGTCCGCTCTCTATTTCAAGTAGTTTTCATCCGATCTTCACCAAACTTGGTCAGAAGTTGTATCTACATGATGTCTAGGCCAAGTTCGAACAAGGGCCTTGCCAGGTCAAAAACTAGGTCACGGGGTCACTTAGTGGGTTTTAAACATTCAGCATGTTGTCCGCTCTCTAATTCAAGTAGTTTTCATCCGATCTTCACTAAACTTGGTCAGAAGTTGTATCTACATGATGTCTAGGCCAAGTTCGAACATGGGCCTTGCCAGGTCAAAAACTAGGTCACGGTGTCACTTAGTGCGTTTTAAACATTCAGCATGTCCGCTCTCTAATTCAAGTATTTTTCATCCTATCTTTACCAAACTTGGTCAGAAATTGTATTTAGATGATCTTAAGGCCAAGTTCGAACATGGGCCTTGCCGGGTCAAAAACTTGGTCACGGTGTCACTAAGTGCGTTTTTTAACATTCAGCATGGTGTCCTCTCTTATATTCAAGTAGTTTTCATCCAATCTTCACCAAACTTGGTCAGAAGTTTTATCTAGATGATCTGAAGGCCAAGTTCAAACATGGGCCATGCCAGATCAAAAACTAGGTCACAGGGTCACTAAGTACGTTTTACACATTGAGCATGGTGTCCGCTCTCTATTTCAAGTAGTTTAAATCCGATCTTCACCACACTCGGTCAGAAGTTGTAACAAGATGATGTGTAGGTCAAGTTCGAACATGGGCCATGCCGGGTCAAAAACTAGGTCACGGGGTTACTTAGTGTGTTTTAAACCTCACGATGTTGTCCGCTCTCTAATTCAAGTAGTTTTTATCCAATCTTCACCAAAATTGGTCAGAAGTTGTATCTTGATAATGTCTAGGGCAAGTTTGAATATGGGTCATGCCGGGTCAAAAACAAGGTCAAGGGGTCACTTAGTGCGTTTTAAACATCACAATGTTGTACGCTTCTTAATTCAAGTAGTTTTCATCCAATCTTTACCAAACTTGGTCAGAAGTTGTACCAGATGATGTCTAGGTCAAGTTTGAATATGGGTCATGCTGGGTCAAAAACTAGGTCACGGGGTATCTTAGTGCGTTTTAAACCTCACCATGTTGTCCGCTCTCTAATTCAAGTTGTTTTCATCCAATCCTCACCAAACTTTGTCAGAAGTTTTATCTAAATGATCTCTAGGACAAGTTTGAACATGGGCCATTCCGGGCCTTAAACTAGGTCACAGGGTCACATTTTGAAAATTCAGCATGGTGTCCGCTCTCTAATTAAAGTAGTTTACATCCGATCTTCACCAAACTTGGTCAGAAGTTTAATGGAGATGATCTTAAGGCCAAGTTAGAACATGGGCCTTTCTGGGTCAAAAACTAGGTCAAGGGGTCACTAAGTGCGTTTTAAAAATTGAGCATGGTGTCTGCTGTTTTTTGTGAAGACGACGTGCAAAATACTATGTGTCAAGCGGCATGTGGGGGTATTCGTCACACCTGTGACAAACCTCTAGTTTAATCAGGTTTTCAGAAGGAAAAAACTGGTTATTAGATTGGCGAATGTTGGCGGGCGGGCGGAACAAGCTTGTTCAGGCCATAACTTTGTCCTTCATTGTGAGATTTTAAAATCATTGGGAACATTTGTTCACCATCATTAAACGGTGTGTCGCGCGAAAGAATTACGCCGATATCTCCAAGGTCAAGGTCACACTGAGTTGAAAGGTCAAAAATGGCCATAAATGAGCTTTTCCCGGCCTTAACTATGTCATTCATTGTGAGATTTTTAGCTCACCTGAGCGATAGCTCGGGGTGAGCTATTGTGATCACTCACCGTCCGGCCGTCTGCCTGTCTGTCTGTCTGTAAACAATTTGTAAACATCTTCTTCTACTAAACCATTGAGCCAATTTCAACTAAATTTCATGTGGAGCATCCTTAGGTCATGGGACAAAAGAATTGTTAAAAAAAATTTGATCACATAACCAAGATGGCCGCCATGACCATATATGGTAAAAACCTTAAAAAATCTTCTTGTCAGAAACCGCTCATCAGATTTTCAAAAAATTTCACAGGGATGACCTTTGAAGGCTCCCCTGAAAAAGTTGTTCAAAGAAATTTGATTCGTCAAAAAACATGGCCGCAGGAGCTCGTTGAACTTTGCATGTTTATTCGTTTTTGCCTATTTTGTTAAAACTTTCAAAAATCTTCCACATTTTTTGTCCAATCCTTTCCAAATTTGCACAGTGTCTTTATATCAATGAGGACACGAACCCTACAAAAAATGAGCATTATTGGTCCATGAAGTACAGAATTACCTCCCCTTGAATTGAGAAAATGGTGTTTATGCAATAAAGTCCAAATTTTTCATCCAATTCTTTCCAAACTTGTAAGGATTTAGCATGGTTCAAACAAGGGAAACAACTGCGGTTTATGCATGTTCTTTTTATTACAGATTTGCCTCCCTTTAATTCATTCAAAATCTCATTTTACAGCAGAGATTCCAAATCTGACCTGTAAATGAGCCCCATATTTACTGCCAGTGCTAGGTTACCTTTTCCCATTTGATCATTTTTAAGTATTGGTCTTGTAATGCTGCTACTGCTTCTGCTACTACTACTACTACTACTACTACTACTACTACTTCTACTACTACTACTACTACTACTACTTCTACTACTACTACCACTACTACTACTACTACTACTACTACTACTACTACTACTACAACTACTACTACTTCTACTACTACTACTAGTACTACTACGACTAGTACTACTACTACCACCACCACCACCACCACCACGTCTACTATTACTACTTCTACTACTACTGCCACTACTACTACGTCTTTTACCACTACTACTACTACTACTTTTACCACTACTACTACTACTACTACTACCACTACTACTACTACTACTACTACTTCTACTACTACTACTACTACTACTACTTCTACTACTTCTACTACTTCTACTACTACTACTACTACTACTACAACTACTATTACTACTACTACTACTACTACTACTACTACACCACCACCACCACCACCATTCACAGTGACAAAAAACGTATTCACACAATGGCTGCTACTACAACTTATAGCCCATATAGGGGGGCATGCATGTTTTACAAACAGCCCTTGTTTCTATGGGATTTTAACCACAACTGTTCATGTTTATCTCCGACACATATTTTTAGGTCACCTGTCATGAAGTGACAAGGTGAGCTTATGCGATCGTGTGATGTCAGGCATCCATTGTGCGTGCCTGCGTGTGTCCGTGCGTCCGTCCGTCAACAATTTGTTTGTGTAGACAGTAGAGGTCACAGTTTGCATCCAATCTTGATGAAATTTGGTCAAAATGTTTATCTTGATGAAATCCGGTTTGGGATTGTATTTGGGTCATCTGGGGTCAAAAACAAGGTCACTAGGTCAAATAATAGAACAACCTTCTGTAGACAATAGAGGTCACAGTTTTCATCCAATCTTTATGAAATTTGGTCAGAATGTTTATCTTGATGAAATCTGGGTTGGGATTTTATTTGGGTCATCTGGGGTCAAAAACTAGGTCACTAGGTCAATTAATAGAAAAACCTTGTGTAGACATTAGAGATCACAGTTTTCATCCAACCTTTATGAAATTTGGTCAGAATTCTTGATGAAATCTGGGTGGGATTGTATTTGGGTCATCTGGGGTAAAAATCTAGGTCAAATAAATAGAAAAACCTTGTGTTGACAATAGAGGTCACAGTTTTCATCCAATATTTATGAACTGTGGTCAGAATGTTTATCTTGATGAAATCTGGATTGGGATTGTATTTGGGTCATCTAGAGTCAGGAACTAGGTCACTAGGTCAAATCATAGAAAAACATTGTGTAGACAATAGAGGTCATAGTTTTTATCTGATCTTAATGAGTCAGGTGAGCGATTCAGGGCCATCATGGCCCTCTTGTAAAATCATTTGGCACATTTGTTCACAATCATTAGTCGGTGTGTCGCGCGAAAGAATTACGTCGATATCTCCAAGGTCAAGGTCACACTTTGAGTTCAAAGGTAAAAAATGGCCATAAATGAGCTTGTGCGGGCCATAACTATGTCATTAATTGTGAAATTTTAAAATCATTTTGCACATTTGTTTACCATCATTGGACGGTGTGTCGCACAAAAGAATTACGTCAATATCTCCAAGGTCAAGGTCGCCACGACTAAAAATAGATTTATTTTGAAATAAAGGGTGTTAATTATAAACAATCAGTTTAGTTTGAGTTGTCTCCCTGTATCAGACTTTCTTTTCTTTTTTTCAAATTGAAAACCTGGTTTTGTGACATTTTGTCCCTTGTCTTTAACTTAATGTTGCATATATTATCCCTAGTAGTCAGATATGGGAGGGCCTGTTCATTAATTTATGACTTCAACAAACATCATCTTTCTCTTTGTTGTATATTACTAAAATAATGATCTTAAGTTCGTGACCTACGGAAATATTTATGATTTTTAATAAATAAAATTGTTTTTTAAATATAAAGATTTCCTTTTTACTCGAAATTACACTTGTTTATTAGTCGTTCAACTCTTCTACACTTAATAATACTTGTGTTTATTTGTTGTTAATCTGAAGTTGCTACCATAAGTCAATAATAAATCTGTTCATGCTAGGTAACCCGTTTGTTTAAAAATCGTTAGCAGCCATGTTATTGTAATAATTCCAATTAAGTGATATTATGGGCATTTTCACTGTTGAATTAAGCTGAAAAGAATTGACAGGTCAAAGTAATTAGTTCAAATGTGGTAACTGACCAATTATCTAAAACTCAGCTTGCTACCAGTTGTTTATAAAAAATATATATTATTTTCAATATTTTACATGACTCACCCAGTCCTCTTAAGCCGAAATGATCGGTAAAACAAAATTGTGTCTGTGTCGTATGAACGAATCTGCATGCAAAATATATTTAGACTCACAACGTACATCGAATTATTTCTGTCGTCAGTTGTCAAAACGAAAGTATGGATATTCAAATGGATTATTTTTCTCTTTCCTGGATATTGTTTTAGTATGTTGATGCTGCATTAACAAATATAAGTGTATATGAAGTGAAAACACCAAAAAATAAACAACGGTTGCGATAGACACCTATAAACTGTTAGATGCCCATAATATCACTTTAAGCGGTAGATCTATATGTATACTACTAAATACATGTACTGAACTGTAAAGTACATGAAAAAAGGTTGTACACTCGCAGTTGTTATTGTCCGCTAGCAATTTTTTATCGTTAACAACATGTGTCTTGTGTCGCACACAGGCTTCTTAATATATACACCTAATGCTCTATACTTTGTCTAATCATGCAGCACACGAACAGGAACATTCTACATAAGCACGTGGTCGCTAAATGAAAGAACATTGATAGCAAAACAAGTATCAGGGTCAACGAAACTGCTTTCTGGCTGAAAATAATATATATGATGATGTAAAACAATACAATTAAATCCTAACTGTTACATCGGTATCAGCATTACTTCTATCCATGACATGTATTATGTCTTTTATGATGATGTGGGGATTGTACTATATGTTGCTGAATTGTCAAATGGTAAACAAGAAGCAATTTAGTTTATATCAGTTTCAGCTTTTTTGCCCATCTTTATAAAGCACCCATTAAGGGCGCTTTCCCAATAAGGTAGTAATTATAAAAATCCAAAAGTGCATTATAGCCAAGTGATCAAATATACGTAGCACTAAAACTTAATATTCAGAAAAAAGGCATGTAAAAGAAGATTTAAATGTGTTTGTGCAATTAAGTACCTAACAAGTTCAAAGACCCATGATTCCCAATTTGCATATTTCACGTCGCGCAATCCCATATTGTAAGGATGTTCCATTAAGTTTTCTCCATTGGTGCGGTAATGGTACTTTTCGCCATTGGGCAAAACAATCGCTGTAGTATTTACTTAATTTCGCAGTGTCTCAGAATGTCGCTTTTCTGTTGATCTGCCGCATATTTAACCATTGAGCAATTAAAGAATGATTCAATTGAATTGTAATTATCTTTTACTGGTTTTTAGCTCATCTATTTTTTGAAAAAAAATTATGAGCTATTGTCATCACCTTGGCGTCGGCGTTGGCGTTGGCGTTGGCGTTGGCGTTGGCGTTGGCGTCGGCGTCCGGTTAAGTTTTGCGTTTAGGTCCACTTTTCTCAGAAAGTATCAATGCTATTGCATTCAAACTTGGTACACTTACTTACTATCATGAGGGGACTAGGCAGGCAAAGTTAGATAACTCTGGCGTGCATTTTGACAGAATTATGTGCCCTTTTTGTACTTAAAAAATTGCAAATTTTGGTTAAGTTTTGCGTTTAGTTCCACTTTTCTCAGTAAGTATCAATGCTATTGCATTCAAACTTGGTACACTTACTTACTATCATGAGGGGACTGGGCAGGCAAAGTTAGATAACTCTGGCATGCATTTTGACAGAATTATGTGCCCTTTTTATACTTAGAAAATTGACAATTTTGGTTAAGTTTTGTGTTTAGGTCCATTTTATTCCTTAAGCATCAAAGCTATTGCTTTCATACTTGCAACACTTACTAACTATCATAAGGGGACTGTGCAGGCAAAGTAATGTAACTCTGACTGGCATTTTGACAGAATTATGTGCCCTTTTTATACTTAGAAAATTGAAAATTTGATTAAGTTTTGTGTTTAGGTCCACTTTATTCCTACAGTATCAAAGCTATTGCTTTCATACTTGCAAGATTTATGAACTATCATAAGGGGACGGTGCAGGCAAAGTTATGTAACTCTGACTGGCATTTGGACGGAATTATGGGCCCTTTATACTTAGAAAATTGAAAATTTGGTTAAGATTTATGTTTTGGTCACTTTACCCCTAAAGTATCATAGATATTGCTTTCATACTTGGAACACTCACAAACTATCATAAGGGTACAGTAAAAGGACAAGTTGCATAACTCTGGTTGTCATTGTTACGGAATTATGGCCCTTTTTTGACTTAGTAACTTTTAATATATGGTTAAATTTTGTGTTTCGATCCACTCGAAGTATCAAGGCTATTGCTTTCAAACTTCAAATACTTACATGCTATCATGAGGTTACTGTACCTGGCAACTTGAATTTTACTTTGACCTTTGAATGACCTTGACTCTCAAGGTCAAATTATTAAATTTTGCTAAAATTGCCATAACTTCTTTATTTATGATTAGATTTGATTGATACTTTGATGAAACTACTCTTACCTGACATACCACAATAGACTTCACCCAAACCATCCCCCGTGCCCTCCCCCCCCCTCCCCCCCCTCCCCCCCCCCCCCTAATTTTTTTTTTTTTTTTTTTTTTATAAGATCATCTCACAAATGACCACCACACCCTCACACTATACCCCCACCCCACCCCCCCCCACCCCCCCCCCCCAAATTTTTTTTTTGATTTTTTTTTTTTTTTTTTTTTTTTTTTTTTAAGATCATCTCACAAATTATCACCACACCCTCACACTATACCCCCCCCCCCGATTTTTTTTTTTTTTTTTTTTTTTTTTCGCTTTTTTGGAAGATAATGTAATAAATGTCCACAACCCCACACTATACACCCCTCTTCACTCCACTCCTCCCTCCTTTGTGATTGAAAATGAGAGTCCCTTCACCTTTAAAAAGAAAATAGATGAGCGGTCTGCACCCGCAAGGCGGTGCTCTTGTTAATTTTCATTACGAAGCTATGAGGTTAATTTTTATTTATAATTGTGTGTAAGTGATTGAACTAAGTGTGAGATTCAACCCATCATGCAACCGGTTCAAACACGCAATTCTTGGCATTGACCGTTCCAAGTCAGTGACCCCAGCTATTATTGACTTGTCTTAAATAGAAGACTGGCGTGGATTAATAAAATGTCTACCCTGAAAGTGTTTATTGGGTTATATTATTTCTTTATATTTGTCAAAATGCTTATCTTAACGATATTTTGGTCGAGTTTGTATCTGGGTTACAGGCGTCCTAAAACAAGGTCACCTCTACACACATTTTGCAAAAACCTTGTCACCACTTTTTTGTCATCTTGCCACAATACCTCTATCAAATTAAAATCTGTTAGACACTAAGTAACAGGTAATATTCAGCAATTGCAGTACTTCAAGCTCAGGCGTTAGCTTTAGTGCCACGATAGCCGTCTTGTTTTATAATATTTAACGAACATGTTTAAGAGCAAATTATGTCCCTTATTTGTATAAAATTTCAAATAGAATTATGATAATTCACTCTTCTTGTCTGTAATAAGGCCATTGTGTAAGCTTTGGGATTGTGGATATACTTTTTAAGGCGCATAATTATCTCATTTATAAAGGCGAGCTAAACAACATATAATATTTCTTTTATGAGCTTTCTTAAACTCTTCACAACATATTGTGTTTTATGTAAACCCAAGAAGTGAAACAATAAGTTAAGACATGGGGTATTTCATAGTGTCTGTACACCGTTTATACCGATAAACAAACTTGCTGAATGTTTATTGATGCATTCTATACATAGATGGTGACGTCACTACGTTATTGTCAGTAAGACCGGTGTGTACACAATGTTTATTGATGTGGAAAAAACCAAACCTTCCCATTACAGATTTGCATAGTGACTTCTGTTCGCGTGTTGTATCAAGATACGCTAAACTGTGGAAGTTATCTTAGGTTGATCTGGTTTTGTAACTGTTTAATTTTGAATGTTGTTTGTTAATTAACATAAATATTGAATGATGGTTTGTTTGGACAGTATTTCAGAGGTACTAGAAAATATTAAATATTTAAAATAAAAGTAAATTGAGTTCAAACCGGATTAGTTTGCTTATACTGAATACTTTCAAGATGGTGACACTTTCTCAATTAACTATGGCTAAAGGCTGTGACTCAGTTACAGACTTTTGTTGCTCGAGATAATCAAATGTATCGGTGGGAAAGAAATAAACGAGGTACACATGAATTTATACCGATCACCTACAAAATAAAGATGTGACATACAAATGTATGCCATATCCAGCTACTTGCAGATTGTTAAGATGGTAGTCACAAGCGTTGTTATTGGCGTTGATGTTGGAGGAACGAACACAGATGCGGTAATCGTCGCGAAATCCGAGGGGAACTTGAAAATAATCGCGAAATCCAAAACACAAACAACTTCGGACGTTACAACTGGTGTCACCAAAGCCATTCAACTCGCGTTGATCGCCTCGCGGAAAGAAAACGTAAGTCTCGTCGTTCAACAAGTGAACATCGGCACAACGCAGTTTATTAACGCGGTGGTAGAATGTAAACATCTGGTGAAAGTAGTGGTCATCAGACTTTGCGGAACGGCGTCGCGAAAACTCCCGCCGTTCAGCGATTTTGCGAAAAGGTTAATAGAATCGGTCCAGGGTTCCGTTTTTATGCTAAACGGTGGGTACCAATTCGACGGTCAAGCCATTACTCCAGTCGATGAGGAGGAAGTAGTAAGGTCAGTTGAGATACTGAAAGCCAAAGGGGAAAAGAATATAGTGGTTTCTGGTTTATTTTCACCCGTGCGTCGGGAGCAGGAAACGCGGGTCGCTGAGATCATTCGGCAGCACCTTCCGGATGCGAGCATAACGGTCAGTCACGAGATAGGAAAGTTAGGCTTGTTGGAACGTGAAAACGCGGCCGTTTTGAATGAGTGCATCAAGCCACTTTGCTCAGAAACGTTTATGGGATTACGATCCGCTCTTGACAGGATTGGCTTAAGATGTCCGCTTTTTTTGACGCAGAACGACGGAACCATTCTTACATATGAGAAGGCGTTAAGATTTCCGGTGCTGTTGTTCGCTTCCGGTACGACCAACAGCATGCGCGGTGCTGCGTTCTTGTGTGGAATTACGGACGCCCTTGTGGTTGATATTGGTGGAACAAGTACCGACGTGGGCCTTCTGCTGAACGGTTTCCCCAGGGAGGCGGCAGCGGAGGTCAAAATAGGCGGGATTCGAACCAACTTCAGGATGCCTGATGTCATGAGCATCGGCCTCGGTGGCGGGTCGCACGTCAGTTGGTCTACCAAAAAAGGAAAATCGCAGATGACGGTTGGGCCGCAAAGTGCTGGTTGCCGTCTTCTTTCAGAAGCTCTCGTTTTCGAGGACTCGTCGAACGTCGAAGGCCGCATCGTGACCGCAACAGATATCGCTGTTGCGGCAGGTATGGCCGATATAGGTCGGAAAGAAAATGTCGCCCACCTCGATCGAGCTTTCGTCGACGAAGCCGTGCAGACTATTCACGGCATGTTGACTGTGTGCGTCGATAAAATGCGTTTAAATAACCGTGAACTGCCCATGATTCTTGTCGGTGGAGGAAGCATAATTGTTGACAAGACCGCGACATTTGACGGCATCACTGAAGTCATCGTCCCTGATCATTACGACGTCGCCAATGCCGTCGGAGCGGCGCTAAGTCAGATTTCCGCGACTGTTGATCGAGTCGTCGACCTTGAGCAGTATATCAGCCAACAGGAAATGGACGCAAAATTATCGTCGGTGCTGAAAGCATCCCCAGACGTCTCGGTAGAACAGCAGAAGGACATGACAGATCGAGTAAAAACGGAGATCTACCAGCGGGCCCGTGAGGGCGCAATCCGTGAGATTATTACTACTACTACTACTACTACTACTTCTACTACTACTACCACTACTACTACTACTACTACTACTACTACTACTACTACTACAACTACTACTACTTCTACTACTACTACTAGTACTACTACGACTAGTACTACTACTACCACCACCACCACCACCACCACCACCACGTCTACTATTACTACTTCTACTACTACTGCCACTACTACTACGTCTTTTACCACTACTACTACTACTACTTTTACCACTACTACTACTACTACTACTACCACTACTACTACTACTACTACTACTACTTCTACTACTACTACTACTACTACTACTTCTACTACTTCTACTACTTCTACTACTACTACTACTACTACTACAACTACTATTACTACTACTACTACTTCTACTACTACTACACCACCACCACCACCACCACCACCATTCACAGTGACAAAAAACGTATTCACACAATGGCTGCTACTACAACTTATAGCCCATATAGGGGGGCATGCATGTTTTACAAACATCCCTTGTTTCTATGGGATTTTAACCACAACTGTTCATGTTTATCTCCGACACATATTTTTAGGTCACCTGTCATGAAGTGACAAGGTGAGCTTATGCGATCGTGTGATGTCAGGCATCCATTGTGCGTGCCTGCGTGTGTCCGTGCGTCCGTCCGTCAACAATTTGTTTGTGTAGACAGTAGAGGTCACAGTTTGCATCCAATCTTGATGAAATTTGGTCAAAATGTTTATCTTGATGAAATCCGGTTTGGGATTGTATTTGGGTCATCTGGGGTCAAAAACAAGGTCACTAGGTCAAATAATAGAACAACCTTCTGTAGACAATAGAGGTCACAGTTTTCATCCAATCTTTATGAAATTTGGTCAGAATGTTTATCTTGATGAAATCTGGGTTGGGATTTTATTTGGGTCATCTGGGGTCAAAAACTAGGTCACTAGGTCAATTAATAGAAAAACCTTGTGTAGACATTAGAGATCACAGTTTTCATCCAACCTTTATGAAATTTGGTCAGAATTCTTGATGAAATCTGGGTGGGATTGTATTTGGGTCATCTGGGGTAAAAATCTAGGTCAAATAAATAGAAAAACCTTGTGTTGACAATAGAGGTCACAGTTTTCATCCAATATTTATGAACTGTGGTCAGAATGTTTATCTTGATGAAATCTGGATTGGGATTGTATTTGGGTCATCTAGAGTCAGGAACTAGGTCACTAGGTCAAATCATAGAAAAACATTGTGTAGACAATAGAGGTCATAGTTTTTATCTGATCTTAATGAGTCAGGTGAGCGATTCAGGGCCATCATGGCCCTCTTGTAAAATCATTTGGCACATTTGTTCACAATCATTAGTCGGTGTGTCGCGCGAAAGAATTACGTCGATATCTCCAAGGTCAAGGTCACACTTTGAGTTCAAAGGTAAAAAATGGCCATAAATGAGCTTGTGCGGGCCATAACTATGTCATTAATTGTGAAATTTTAAAATCATTTTGCACATTTGTTTACCATCATTGGACGGTGTGTCGCACAAAAGAATTACGTCAATATCTCCAAGGTCAAGGTCGCCACGACTAAAAATAGATTTATTTTGAAATAAAGGGTGTTAATTATAAACAATCAGTTTAGTTTGAGTTGTCTCCCTGTATCAGACTTTCTTTTCTTTTTTTCAAATTGAAAACCTGGTTTTGTGACATTTTGTCCCTTGTCTTTAACTTAATGTTGCATATATTATCCCTAGTAGTCAGATATGGGAGGGCCTGTTCATTAATTTATGACTTCAACAAACATCATCTTTCTCTTTGTTGTATATTACTAAAATAATGATCTTAAGTTCGTGACCTACGGAAATATTTATGATTTTTAATAAATAAAATTGTTTTTTAAATATAAAGATTTCCTTTTTACTCGAAATTACACTTGTTTATTAGTCGTTCAACTCTTCTACACTTAATAATACTTGTGTTTATTTGTTGTTAATCTGAAGTTGCTACCATAAGTCAATAATAAATCTGTTCATGCTAGGTAACCCGTTTGTTTAAAAATCGTTAGCAGCCATGTTATTGTAATAATTCCAATTAAGTGATATTATGGGCATTTTCACTGTTGAATTAAGCTGAAAAGAATTGACAGGTCAAAGTAATTAGTTCAAATGTGGTAACTGACCAATTATCTAAAACTCAGCTTGCTACCAGTTGTTTATAAAAAATATATATTATTTTCAATATTTTACATGACTCACCCAGTCCTCTTAAGCCGAAATGATCGGTAAAACAAAATTGTGTCTGTGTCGTATGAACGAATCTGCATGCAAAATATATTTAGACTCACAACGTACATCGAATTATTTCTGTCGTCAGTTGTCAAAACGAAAGTATGGATATTCAAATGGATTATTTTTCTCTTTCCTGGATATTGTTTTAGTATGTTGATGCTGCATTAACAAATATAAGTGTATATGAAGTGAAAACACCAAAAAATAAACAACGGTTGCGATAGACACCTATAAACTGTTAGATGCCCATAATATCACTTTAAGCGGTAGATCTATATGTATACTACTAAATACATGTACTGAACTGTAAAGTACATGAAAAAAGGTTGTACACTCGCAGTTGTTATTGTCCGCTAGCAATTTTTTATCGTTAACAACATGTGTCTTGTGTCGCACACAGGCTTCTTAATATATACACCTAATGCTCTATACTTTGTCTAATCATGCAGCACACGAACAGGAACATTCTACATAAGCACGTGGTCGCTAAATGAAAGAACATTGATAGCAAAACAAGTATCAGGGTCAACGAAACTGCTTTCTGGCTGAAAATAATATATATGATGATGTAAAACAATACAATTAAATCCTAACTGTTACATCGGTATCAGCATTACTTCTATCCATGACATGTATTATGTCTTTTATGATGATGTGGGGATTGAACTATATGTTGCTGAATTGTCAAATGGTAAACAAGAAGCAATTTAGTTTATATCAGTTTCAGCTTTTTTGCCCATCTTTATAAAGCACCCATTAAGGGCGCTTTCCCAATAAGGTAGTAATTATAAAAATCCAAAAGTGCATTATAGCCAAGTGATCAAATATACGTAGCACTAAAACTTAATATTCAGAAAAAAGGCATGTAAAAGAAGATTTAAATGTGTTTGTGCAATTAAGTACCTAACAAGTTCAAAGACCCATGATTCCCAATTTGCATATTTCACGTCGCGCAATCCCATATTGTAAGGATGTTCCATTAAGTTTTCTCCATTGGTGCGGTAATGGTACTTTTCGCCATTGGGCAAAACAATCGCTGTAGTATTTACTTAATTTCGCAGTGTCTCAGAATGTCGCTTTTCTGTTGATCTGCCGCATATTTAACCATTGAGCAATTAAAGAATGATTCAATTGAATTGTAATTATCTTTTACTGGTTTTTAATTTTCATTACGAAGCTATGAGGTTAATTTTTATTTATAATTGTGTGTAAGTGATTGAACTAAGTGTGAGATTCAACCCATCATGCAACCGGTTCAAACACGCAATTCTTGGCATTGACCGTTCCAAGTCAGTGACCCCAGCTTTTATTGACTTGTCTTAAATAGAAGACTGGCGTGGATTAATAAAATGTCTACCCTGAAAGTGTTTATTGGGTTATATTATTTCTTTATATTTGTCAAAATGCTTATCTTAACGATATTTTGGTCGAGTTTGTATCTGGGTTACAGGCGTCCTAAAACAAGGTCACCTCTACACACATTTTGCAAAAACCTTGTCACCACTTTTTTGTCATCTTGCCACAATACCTCTATCAAATTAAAATCTGTTAGACACTAAGTAACAGGTAATATTCAGCAATTGCAGTACTTCAAGCTCAGGCGTTAGCTTTAGTGCCACGATAGCCGTCTTGTTTTATAATATTTAACGAACATGTTTAAGAGCAAATTATGTCCCTTATTTGTATAACATTTCAAATAGAATTATGATAATTCACTCTTCTTGTCTGTAATAAGGCCATTGTGTAAGCTTTGGGATTGTGGATATACTTTTTAAGGCGCATAATTATCTCATTTATAAAGGCGAGCTAAACAACATATAATATTTCTTTTATGAGCTTTCTTAAACTCTTCACAACATATTGTGTTTTATGTAAACCCAAGAAGTGAAACAATAAGTTAAGACATGGGGTATTTCATAGTGTCTGTACACCGTTTATACCGATAAACAAACTTGCTGAATGTTTATTGATGCATTCTATACATAGATGGTGACGTCACTACGTTATTGTCAGTAAGACCGGTGTGTACACAATGTTTATTGATGTGGAAAAAACCAAACCTTCCCATTACAGATTTGCATAGTGACTTCTGTTCGCGTGTTGTATCAAGATACGCTAAACTGTGGAAGTTATCTTAGGTTGATCTGGTTTTGTAACTGTTTAATTTTGAATGTTGTTTGTTAATTAACATAAATATTGAATGATGGTTTGTTTGGACAGTATTTCAGAGGTACTAGAAAATATTAAATATTTAAAATAAAAGTAAATTGAGTTCAAACCGGATTAGTTTGCTTATACTGAATACTTTCAAGATGGTGACACTTTCTCAATTAACTATGGCTAAAGGCTGTGACTCAGTTACAGACTTTTGTTGCTCGAGATAATCAAATGTATCGGTGGGAAAGAAATAAACGAGGTACACATGAATTTATACCGATCACCTACAAAATAAAGATGTGACATACAAATGTAAGCCATATCCAGCTACTTGCAGATTGTTAAGATGGTAGTCACAAGCGTTGTTATTGGCGTTGATGTTGGAGGAACGAACACAGATGCGGTAATCGTCGCGAAATCCGAGGGGAACTTGAAAATAATCGCGAAATCCAAAACACAAACAACTTCGGACGTTACAACTGGTGTCACCAAAGCCATTCACCTCGCGTTGATCGCCTCGCGGAAAGAAAACGTAAGTCTCGTCGTTCAACAAGTGAACATCGGCACAACGCAGTTTATTAACGCGGTGGTAGAATGTAAAAATCTGGTGAAAGTAGTGGTCATCAGACTTTGCGGAACGGCGTCGCGAAAACTCCCGCCGTTCAGCGATTTTGCGAAAAGGTTAATAGAATCGGTCCAGGGTTCCGTTTTTATGCTAAACGGTGGGTACCAATTCGACGGTCAAGCCATTACTCCAGTCGATGAGGAGTAAGTAGTAAGGTCAGTTGAGATACTGAAAGCCAAAGGGGAAAAGAATATAGTGGTTTCTGGTTTATTTTCACCCGTGCGTCGGGAGCAGGAAACGCGGGTCGCTGAGATCATTCGGCAGCACCTTCCGGATGCGAGCATAACGGTCAGTCACGAGATAGGAAAGTTAGGCTTGTTGGAACGTGAAAACGCGGCCGTTTTGAATGAGTGCATCAAGCCACTTTGCTCAGAAACGTTTATGGGATTACGATCCGCTCTTGACAGGATTGGCTTAAGATGTCCGCTTTTTTTGACGCAGAACGACGGAACCATTCTTACATATGAGAAGGCGTTAAGATTTCCGGTGCTGTTGTTCGCTTCCGGTACGACCAACAGCATGCGCGGTGCTGCGTTCTTGTGTGGAATTACGGACGCCCTTGTGGTTGATATTGGTGGAACAAGTACCGACGTGGGCCTTCTGCTGAACGGTTTCCCCAGGGAGGCGGCAGCGGAGGTCAAAATAGGCGGGATTCGAACCAACTTCAGGATGCCTGATGTCATGAGCATCGGCCTCGGTGGCGGGTCGCACGTCAGTTGGTCTACCAAAAAAGGAAAATCGCAGATGACGGTTGGGCCGCAAAGTGCTGGTTGCCGTCTTCTTTCAGAAGCTCTCGTTTTCGAGGACTCGTCGAACGTCGAAGGCCGCATCGTGACCGCAACAGATATCGCTGTTGCGGCAGGTATGGCCGATATAGGTCGGAAAGAAAATGTCGCCCACCTCGATCGAGCTTTCGTCGACGAAGCCGTGCAGACTATTCACGGCATGTTGACTGTGTGCGTCGATAAAATGCGTTTAAATAACCGTGAACTGCCCATGATTCTTGTCGGTGGAGGAAGCATAATTGTTGACAAGACCGCGACATTTGACGGCATCACTGAAGTCATCGTCCCTGATCATTACGACGTCGCCAATGCCGTCGGAGCGGCGCTAAGTCAGATTTCCGCGACTGTTGATCGAGTCGTCGACCTTGAGCAGTATATCAGCCAACAGGAAATGGACGCAAAATTATCGTCGGTGCTGAAAGCATCCCCAGACGTCTCGGTAGAACAGCAGAAGGACATGACAGATCGAGTAAAAACGGAGATCTACCAGCGGGCCCGTGAGGGCGCAATCCGTGAGATTATCGAAACGGTGAAAGCGGAGGCGATTCGAGCTGGAGCAACGGAAGAGTCGATAAGCGTCGTTGAGAAAGAGGACATCGCATTGACCTATATTCCTGGGAGCGCAACGCGCATTAAAGGTAAACGTACGTTCAACCCTTGACTTTATATATGTACTTTACTCACCCTACATATACATTCCTTTCATAGCAGTAACCGGTATAAGCCAATATCCAATCAAAATATTTATTTCAAACCGTTTCACCTATAACTGATTATAAACCATCATGTTTACTCCCTTATATGGAACAGATTTCCCCCACATACAATAAATAAGGAAATGTTCCCGCCACAAATGGAGGCTAAAAGCCGCATTACCAAGATGTACATTTTTGTATTCGAGTCCCTAATGTTATTGTTTGTGTATTCAAGTTAAGATAGTGTTTTTGATTTGTTTTAATCAGTATCTTCCGACAACTTGCAAATGATATCTGCAACGTGTTTCCTTTACAGTGATCACAGGTTTTGCGTTCAAGTAAAATGACTGCACGTTTTATTAAATGTATTAGCTTTTATAAGATCATATGGCAAGTATTACCATGTTTATTATGGCCGCTTCTTTCAAACTTCGGACATCAGTATAAGAAGAGCTTTTTTTTACAAATGTATAATTATATTTATTCACAGTTAAGGTAGTGGGTGATATGAAAGCCGAGGAAAGTTGTGAAGACTGCCCGATTACCGTCGTCATCGATCATACCGCGGAGGAGGCAGCAGCTGGTATCCAAACATCAAACAAAACGGTCAGCACGACGGGAACCATGCTCTCTTATGACGACGAAACCATCCGGATTCAAGAACCGGAAATCAATACCGAGACAGGGGAATGGCTGTTGTCGACATATGACCTTGAGTGCCTTAGTGTTGGGGCCGGCGTCATGGGTTGTGGGGGAGGGGGGAACCCCCGTCTTGGTCTGCTGCTCGCAAGGAAAGGCAAGTATAGTGAAAATTTAACAAAGTTAAATTATAAGTACAGTCGGGTTTCCATTAAGCTTAAACCATGCGCTTTTTCGACGCTGAGCATGCAGTAAAGACAAATTATTCCCTCCAGTCTGTTTTACATTGCGTGACGCCCGTTTTAAAGCCGAAACATGTAGCTCTGAGTAGCGATTGTTATAGAATTGTTTCGTATAGAATAACAAAAATGAGACTTAAAATGGCGTCCTTTCTTCGATTTACTGGTAATTAAATAACATTTCTTATTGTGTAACCACATTTCAAACAATTATTAAGATAATTTAGAGAAATGATCGAATATTTAAAGATCTGGTGAGAGTTCAAATAAATATACAAGTATTTAAAGTTTTCCATCCCCCTATATGGAATATAAAGAGCATACGTTACAAAATGAATCTTCAGAAATTAAAAAAAGTATAAAAAAAAATGCTTTTTTTTTATTTCTCAATGGAAATGTGATACTGCACATGCGCTAAGATCAAAGATCTGTCGGGTTGACGTTTGACGTAAAGAGCTCTCATTTGCGCAAACACAGCGCGTGCATTTAAAGTTTTAAACACTGATAAATCATTTGTCCTGAAATGTAGGCTTCAATGAAATTTGACTGTACGCGTGTAACTTTTGAATAGATTAGTGTAACAGTTCAATACCTGACGCAAAAGCTTCATTCTACTAGCGACAGGATAAAAGTTTGTGCAGTAGAACCATGTGCTTGAAATGACCATTGGTTTAACAAATTATGCTTTCTAATTGCAACTTGCGAAAGATTGGTGCCAATCGACAAATTATTTAACACATTTACAATTTACAGTTTACCGATTAACTTTTCTTGTTGCAAAATTTCAGTTCTCGAGAGCGGGAACACCATCAGAGTTGTCACTCCGGAACGCTTTTTGTGCTCGGCGGTACACGCAGACGACAAGGTCGCTATGGTGGCAGTCATGGGGGCGCCTCTCATAGCGCACGAAAAACTCATGGCCGGAAACGAGCTAGAGGGGGCGCTTCAGAGTATGCTGGAGCTGTACGAAAACGGTAATTATAATGACGCAGATGGTGATCTTCATGTTACAGATGATACCGACGTCAAAGTGGGCGATGGAGTTGTATACATTGATAACTACCCGCCTAAGACAAGGGTCGGTCGTTCATGTCTTGCCGCGGTTATGAGTTGCGAGGTTGGGGGGCTTAACTGCATGGAGCCGCTGAGAGTCGCCGCCGAGTTAGGAGTTCCGGTTCTCGACTGCGACGGCATGGGACGCGCCTTTCCAGAACTGCAGATGTTTACGCCGTTCATATACGGATTCAAACCTTACCCAGCGACCATGGCGGACGATAAAGGTAGGCGTGCGGTTGTGCTGAAGGTCGACTCGCCTAATCGTCTGGAGAAACACTTCCGTGATGTCACTATTAGCATGGGGTGTAGCAGTGGTGTCTGTTTTGCCGCGATGCGCGTGCAGGATGTAACGAAGTACACAGTGCGCCACAGTCTCAGTCAAGCGTGGCGCATTGGCGATACGGTCCTCCGGGCGCGGGCGTCGGACGGTGATCCTGTTGCGGCGGTGATAGAAGCGGAAGCCGGTCGTAACCTTATATACGGTAAGGTCACAGACGTCTTACGGGAGACGACGGGTGGCTTCAACATTGGCAAGATAGACATCGACGGTTTGGACGTCGATACCGGAAGGAGAATTACGGTACAGTTTAAAAATGAGTTCATTGTTGTTCGCGAGATGTCGTGTAGTCAGAGACGCGTGCTGGCCTCCGTACCGGATCTGATAGCGCTACTTGACGCTGACACGGCGCAGCCAATACCGACGGAAGAAGTCGGATTTGGAATGCGGGTTGCCGTCGTCGGATTTAGGGTTAATCCTATGATGTCCAGTGACGAAGCCCTGAAATTGGTTGGGCCGAAGGCTTTTGGCCTCACTGATGTGGAATACGTACCTATCGGCGAGTTCAAAGACCGCGGCTCAATAGCGCCATTGTAAGTCAAGATTAGGTTTAGACCTGTTTGTTAATAGAATTTCGTCATATACAATTATTTTACAACCGGTAGTACCCCGTCCGAGTTAATTATTTTTTTTCTCAATGAATTGTGTCAAACATATTCAGTCTTAGTCGAAACTTTAACAAAGAATAAAATTACATGTGTTAAAATATACCTAATAATAAACACACAAAAATTGTTTTGAAAACTTATTTCCTACAAAGTAAATGCAAAAAAGTATGTCAAAGTATGTTACATACTACAATACTACTACTTATTACCGTTGTGTATTAGTCCGTAAACAATAAAATATCGTTCTGGTACACGTATACTCAACAACAGTTTAGTGTCATAGCGGTTGAATTCATGTGCATTACATCTCTTTTTTTCAGAACGAAGATCGTTTTTTAATTATTATAATTATGTTTTCTTTTAGAGATAACTTAAGCTGATAATGCAATTATATTCCAGACAATAGCTATTGGCATTATCAAGTGGTTGTGGTAAAAAAAAAATCGTGCTATATGTATATTTTACACCGACAACTCAAAAACGAAAATCATTTGTATATTAGTACTATTATTATAACACATCTCACATATTTGTGAGTTTATTTAGTAACCACTATTATTGATTGTATACACAACTGATTGTAGAGAAGTTCATATCGAATATCTATTATGTGCAGGCGAGATCTACATGTGATTTCGTTTCAGTGCTATATCTTTTATGTTAAACCTAACTTCGACATTTAGTTAACATGCAATAGTAATTTATGCACAGTACTGTTTCTATATGCAGATTGATTCTTATATCTGTATTACATTAAAATAATTATTTGTTTACACGTCACGCTAATCCCCCCCCCCCCCAGAAAAAAATAAAATAATAATAGTTTTGTTATTTTCTTTAATGTGTGACCGGTCCCGGATTACCCATCAGGCTCAGAAGGCAACTGCCTATGGACCATTCGAGATCGCGACAAAAGATTTTGTATTACTCACATACTTACTTAGCCTAATCTATTACACGGTCGTTAATCACGGGCTCCACCTCTTTTTTTTGCGAGGCATTGATAAATGAGCCGATGCTACTTCCGAGGTGGCGCTATGGACCGGATGTTATGAAATATCACTGATAATTCTACATAGTGAGTCAGTTTTATATGGGTTTTTCAACACATTTCTCATTATTTTTAAAATTGGGCAATGTAGTACGATTAAGCGAAGGTTTATTCATCCACACATGTACAAAAACATATAATAACAGACCATTTGAAAACGTGATGACGTTTATAAGTTGTGGCACGGTGATGGTGTTAACAGAAAATCGATGTATTTTGCCCGTGTGACGAGCAAATTTACAACCAATGAAATCGCTAACAACATCAAACCATTGCTTTGAACATTTGTTAGTTGTTCCATGCAGAAAAACATTGGCTTTTGTCGATCTAATAGATAATTTGGTGTTTTTCCAAAAAAGATTGAGCAAATGCCAAGGAGGTGACGCTAATGACAGGAGGTTGCACCAATGCATATTTTCAGCTATTTTAATTTTCGATGCCGACCATACACTTTTTGTGTTGTTTTTCAGGTTGAGTGTTCAATCTTTTTTCTTAATTCGATCATTATGAAATAGAATCGAAACAGTAAAGTCAACATAATTATGAAGAAACATGTGTTGCAAAGATAATTCGAAGATTTATGCTATTGAATATTCTATCAAACTTGAAATCAGCTTGAGTATAAAAAGTATACATTGGTTGTAGAAAAAATAGTTTGAGAATATTAAGAATTTAGTGATTGGATTTATTGGATACATGTTTTACATATTTTGGATTTATATACTACAATATGAGTTTTCAGGTTATTGACTTCTTAATTGACCACTCGCCAGCTGTCAATCAAACTCACGTAATAATCAATCAGATTTCGTTTATTGCGGCCACATGGTCCGACAAACAAAGACTGTCTGAATAAGCGTTTTATGAAAACACAACTTAGTAGGCAGAGCGATCGCGTATTTGGCGACTGGTCAGTTGAGTTGGTTACTTCTATAGTTACATATTTACACCATTTTTATATAATGGTTATATGTTCTGTGTAGATTTGGGTTTAAGTATTTACGTTGACAAATAAAAAGAAACATGAAAAAGAAACTTTATCTATCAAATGTAAGCCCTGTGATGATTCATACATCGTGCATTTGCGCCACCTCATGTCCTAAGCTCCACCTCCTTGGCATTGGCTCCATTTCTATTGGCAAAATACAAACTCATCTTTTAGATCTCCAAGAAGCCAATGTGTATGTGCATGCAGCAACTAGTATATGTTAATAGCAATCGTTTGATGTCGTTCGTGAATTAATCGAGTGGCAATTTGCTCGTCACAAAGGCATAATACATAGATTTGCTTTCAAAAACTCCGCCATATCACAACGTATAAAGGTTCTAAAGTTTTCAAATGGGTTGTGAGTGCATGTTTATGTACATTTGTGGGTGATTTATATCTATCAAATGTAAGCCCTGTGATGATTCATACATCGTGCATTGGCGCCACCTCATGTCCTAAGCTCCACCTCCTTGGCATTGGCTCCATTTCTTTTGGAAAAATACAAACTCACCTATTAGATCTCCAAGAAGCCAATGTGTATGTGCATGCAGCAACTAGTATATGTTAATAGCAATCGTTTGATATCGTTCGTGAATTAATCGGGTGGCAATTTGCTCGTCACAAAGGCATAATACATAGATTTGCTTTCAAAAACTCCGCCATATCACAACTTATAAAGGTTCTAAAGTTTTCAATTGGGTTGTGAGTGCATGTTTATGTACATTTGTGGGTGATTTAATCTTCGCTGAATTGCACTACATTGCCTGATTTTTAGAATATTGCGAAATATGTTGGAAAACATATAAAACCTACTCACCCTCAAGAATAATCCGTGAAATTTGAAAACATCCTGTCTGTAGCACCACAGAAATGCATCGCGAAAAAGAGGTGGCGCCCGTTATTAACGGCAATGTATAACCTTGACAAAGTCATTTATTTTATATCAATGTTAAGTTCCGATTGAAGGTTTTTTAATATGAGAAACATGTTTATACACAAATTCTATTTTAACTGTATGGTTGGTCATTACTATAACCAGAAGTGTAAGGGTGTGATTTTTATGAATAATTGTTTTCTTTCTTGCTTGTATATATTGACGAATATATTGATGTTATTCTTACAATCTTTTAAATTTAAATATCAAGATAAACGGTAAACTATAAATGTGTCATAGACACTGATGTCCCGACAAATTATGTTTGGACACAGACACATCCATTGTATATTCTACAGTCAGAGTGTCATAAAACCTTCTTTCTTAACCATCATCTCCATTAAGGTCACTAAACTGTAAACATTTTACAACGATTCAACCGTAGTTTTAGAGATAGTGAAAACGAAACAATTGGGAGTTTTTTTTCTGCATTGAAAACAAGCAAACACAAAGGCCGCCCTTATTCTGTCAAAACTAATAATAGTCACAATTCCTTCATTAACGATCATCTACACATTAAGCTCGATCAACTGTAAAAGTTTGAAGCGAGATATATCAATAAATAAAAGAGGAGTTTAAAACAAATAAATTTCGGACCATACATTCTTTATTGTAACAACAGCAAAATATTTTTTTTATGCCAAACGTGTTGCAACAATACATCATTTCTATACATTCCCCTACATATTAAGGTCATTCAGCTGTAAGAGTTGGATCCACCAGTTGTTAAACAGATGTTGAAAACATAACATAACATAAACTCTGAGATGTATGGGAGTATGTAAGTACGCACAGACAAGTGCAATGTTTAATGCCTTACACTCATTGGAAGCATATACAACGTCATATTTCCTGTTTTTTTTCGGCGTAGCTGTTTAACCCAGCTTTTTACCTTAGCTTACGTTTTTAAGCTTCCAATGAAATTTGAATAAAATTTACCCATCAGCAAGAGACTTTTGTTATTAAAAAAGTGCATTCTACAAACAGATATCGCATTAACATAAATAAGGAATTTTAATGACTTTTTGTTTTGTAAAGTATATGTCATGCAAAGGGATACAGCAGTGCGTTTTGCAACGTTTTAAACTACTTGTTCAGCATGAAACAATTTAACTCGAATGAAAAGGCTTAACCTCATTTTTATGCTTTGCATTTCATCTCACAAGGTATCAAGGTCAGTTCGCATTCAGTAAAATAAATGCTATATAATACAAACGCTCTCGCATTAAACAAGAATCATTACACGATATTGACCAATTGACTAGTACTAAGCATGAGCGCGGTTATTTCCGAAACTATTAATAATCGAGTTTAATAACTATTTCCGACAAACCACTAAAACAGGTCTGTTCGAAAAACGCGCGTATAAAAATTTAAAATATATACGGATAATGCGAGTGTGGCCGGTTAACCTAATAGTATATGTTTTCATTTCATTTCCATTCTTCTTTTCTTATTTCTGTAACAGGGTATTCACTCTGACACTAATCCTTTAATATTACTAACCCATGCAAGAATGTGAGCGAGTATCAGTGTGGGTGCTAATTGGTGAGTGAATGATTTACTAACACTGCATGTTTTTATGTGAGATGTTTTAACTATAGAGTTTCAATGGTTTTATACTCTAGTTTATGATCATTCCATCATAAAGTCTCGTAAGAGATAGATGTTGGCATTTTCCATTTGTCAGCATATATTTATTTTAAAACTTAAGTCCTCAGGTCGCTGGTGAGTTTACTTTTATTGTTAATATAATTACATTGTATTGTATTGTATTGCTTATTGTAAAATAAATGTATTTGATTATTATGTATTTCATTGCAATGTTTAATTATTGCAATTTGAATTAGTTATTCATAATTGTTTTTGTATTATTTTTCAGGCCATCATTTTCAATATTATAGACATCTATAAAATAAAGAATATATAAGACAACCCACTTGTGTTCTCTATACACAACCCGGCTACATTTCCGTTCTGTATCTATAGATATGATCATTAACATCTAATAATGCGAAAAGGGCCACGAAATCTTGCGTAACACTCCGTAATTGATTTTCGTGTGATGCAGCTACGAACTGCGCAGAAAAAGACATTCGCTATGTTTGATCTCATTGATATAACTCAATTTTTCACCAACACCAACAACAATCAACGCCGGTTTAAAAAAGATATTTCTTATTTGAAGTATTTCTAGATTTAATAGTTGAGTATGCAAACAAGGATGTGCGTTTCTTTTTTCCAATCACAAAGGGTTTATGTGATGTGAACATGTTTACTAGCTGTATTTACATAATGTTTTTATGACTTGTTACTCTTATCAAGTCATTATTTCAATTGAAACCCGGCCTTTGTATCAACAATCCAACCATCATTTCTAATATGATTAACAAAACACTAAATAGCTCATATCGAAATTATTGCCAGTTATTCAACAAAATGTTGTGTGATATCAGAATCAACATTTTTTATAGAGATACTTGTTAATCTATAAAATTGATGCTATGGTTAGGCTTGCGCCTTTGCAGAATTATATTAGTTATTACTTCTTATCCAACTTATTAGTTATTACATTGTGTGGTGCAAATTTAAAGTTAAATTCTTATCCAACTTGTGTCATTTAATACTAAAAAACAAATATAAGCACCACGACATTACATTATAATAAATATAACTATCTTATTTCTCGATTGCAAAAAGAAATAACATGTTAATCACAACCATGTTGACGTACACAGCTAGATGTGTACAAAGGAAAGATACATCAGGTGGTTTCACTGCACTAAACTATTCATTTAAATATTAATTGTTTCTGCTCAAACTCATTAAATTGGTAAATTTCCCAGCCACTGCATTCTTCCAGATCTGGGCGAAATGCTTGCATGTTACTGTTTATTATGCTATAAATATAAGTGGTTGTTTCTACATTATTGAAATTTGTATTAATTGCTTCCTGTATGTGTAACAGGCCTTTAAAGACAGCTTAAAACAAAGCTTTTACTTGAGCTGCGACATACTTTTTCGGAGCAAGTTAGAAAAGAAGACTTCTACAGGTTTGCACTTTTTGAAAATAGCAAATTAAATTCTGCTACATGTGTTATACCTCATATAAAAAAACTGCATCACTTCGATGCAGCTAGGTTTTTGTATCAACCAATTTCAAACTCTCATATGAAATAAATGCTATATATCGTGTTTGAAGGCAATTCAGAAAAGTCGTGTATCTTTTTTTTTCTCAGTATAAATCAGCAAATCACTGAAACATAAATATTAGTACATGCATGATATATCCTATCACTTGGTATTATTTAATTTTAAGTGTATGTGCAACAATACATTCATGTTACTAAATGTAATGAGCATTCATTGTTGTATCAAATAAGTTAAAGAAAATATTTTAAAAACTCAATAGCATGTGAAAAAAACAACACATTTTTTAACAAGAAATAGAACTTAATAATATGACTAACAATTTTCTATGAATTATTTCAACAACAAAAGGCTAAGGTTCCTGCTCACATGATGATGCAGTAGATTTAGTAGATTTATTCAAAGACTATCGCAATACAAAATAGCTTATTAAACTAAAATAGCTAATTAACTTGTTTAAGCAAGTTTGGAAAATGTATAGTTATCATGATTTATGGGAACACATTTTTTATTAACATGATCAAAGATTTAAAAGTCACTTTTGAGTTAAGATATTTATTGCTGGAATGTGTTCATTTGTGAAAAAAGCAACAGTTTAATTGAATCAATTAAATATTTAAAACTTATTCAGATTTGATTTTCTTTTGTCTTCGGTCTTCCGCAAGGTTTGTGAATTTTTTTTGTCGCCACTGCTAAATCTAGTAGACATGAATTAAGTAACATCATCTAAGTGCTGTGATGGTCAAGGTACGTATTATGAAAAGAAAGGAATCAAATTTCAGTGTTGAATCAGTATCAGTATTCTTGGCATAGCTGTGATCACCCACGTATGTCATCACTATTTTAAGTCCACAATGTTTTGAAAGCATTATCATTCTAAATGTGGAAATGACCTGGGTTTGTACGCGTCAGTTTCGCTGGCGTCATGACATGTTCCTTTGCTGGGTCAAACTTTCCGTCTAAAGAACAAGGACCCTCTTTGGCTTCTTTTAAGCGCACTGAAAATATAAAACAATATGAATTTAAAACAGAAGTATGGCAATATAAGTATATTAATTAAGGAAACAACTTCCCCACACAAAGGCAGAGGCGCTGATCTAAATGAATTATTTAAACTGTTAGAGATTGTTTAATTTACAAATCAGGATTAAGGTGTAAACAATAAGACTAAACATAAGAAGTTGAAAGCAGAGCTTTTTATAACAGAGCCTTATAGAAACACCATCGACATATGCAAACAAGTGGTAAAATTGCTTCTCTTCGTTCAGCTGATAGTGGTTAAACTATACAAAATGAATAAAATTGTATCATCTTTGAGCTAATACAAGATAATGCCTTTGCAATACATGCAAATTAAATGTGCACCACACAATGCATTGAAGTGTAACATTTGCAAAAATAACAACATGATTAATATAGGGCTAGTGATGACTGAGCCTTTCGAAAAACCTGCGACATATGTTGATCAAAATGATAGTGGTTACAAAATAAAAAATGACTACAATTGTATTGTTTTGATCTAATACAAAATAATGAATTTGCAAATAATGCAAATTAAACTTGCAACACACAATGGATTGAAATGTAACGTTTGTAAAGATACCAACATGATTAATATAGGGCTAGTATTGACTGAGCATTTCGAAAAATGCTGCGACATATGTTGATCAATTTGATAGTGGTTACGAAATAAAAAATGACTAAATTTGTCAAAAAAAATTTTGAGCTAATACAAATAATGAATTTGCAAATAATGCGAATTAAATTTGCACCACACAATGTATTTAAATGTTACCTTTGTAAAGATATCAGCATGATTCATATAGGGCTTGTATTGACTGAGCCTTTCGAAAAATGCTGCGACATATGTTGATCAATTTGATAGTGGTTTAATAAATAAAATATTGACTAAAATTGTATTGTTTTTGAGCTAATACAAAATAATGAATTTGCAAATAATGCGAATTAGGTTTGCACCACACAATGGATTAAAATGAAACGTTTGTATAGCTACCAACATGATTCACATAGGGCTTGTATTGACTGAGCCTTTCGAAAAATGCTGCGACATATGTTGATCAAATTGATAGTTGTTACAAAATATAAAAAAAACCATAAAATTGTATTGTTTTTGAGCTAATACGAAAAAATGAATTTGCAAATAATGCAAATTAAATGTGCACCACACAATGGATTAAAATGAAACGTTTGTATAGCTACCAACATGATTGATATAGGGTTTGCATTGACTGTGCCTTTCGAAAAAAGCTGCGACATATGTTGATCAAATTGATAGTGGTCACACAATAAACAAGAGCACCGCATAACGGGTGCCACGCTCTGCTGCGGGTGCAGTTTTGAATAAATGAAAGCTTGTCAGATTTTTTCAGAGGTCAAAGTGACATTGACCTTTGACCTAGTGATCCAAAAATGGGTGTGGCATGTAAAACTAATCAAGATGCAGCTACATACGAAGTTTCAAAGTTGTAGGTTGAAGCACTTTGATTTTAGAGCCAATGTTCAAAACCTTGACAAAATGTTAAGGTTTTAGCACGACGCGGACGACACGACGACGACGAGCTGGCTATGACAATACCTCGGGGTTCCTTCGAAAACAGCCGAGCTAAAAATGACTAAAATTGTATTGTCTTTAAGCTAAAAACCAAATTATGGTATGCAAATGCAAATTAAATTTGCATCACACAATGGAATGAAATGTAACGTTTGTAAAGATACCAACATGATTAATATAGGGCTAGTATTGACTGAGCCTTTCGAAAAATGCTGCGCCATATGTTGATCAAATTGATAGTGGTTACAAAATAAAACAATGACCAAAATTGTATTGTCTTTGAGCTAAAACAAAAATTATGAATCTGCAAATAATGTAAATAAAATTGTCTTCACACAATGCGCTGAAATATTTCGTTTGTAAGAATACCTACATGAATAGTGTAGAGCTTGATTTGACCGAGCCTTTTAAAAAAAGCGATGACATACGTTAATCGGATTTTGGAAGTGTAAAAAAGGGTATTGAAATTTCATCTTATCTGATATATCAAATGAGCAATGTTTTCAAAAGCTAAACATATCAAATTGAATTCAACACATAGACGGTAAGTGTAACATTTTGACAAATGCCAAGATTATAAATTAAGGGTGGAGCTTGTTTTGACAAGTTTATTAGATGCCTTGTTTTGCGGTCAAAATATTAATCACAGTTTGTCTCACAATGTTTTTGTTAAGTTTTTGTAACTTAACCGATTTTTAAAAAGATAAAATCAGAATAACGCCATTTTATGTCAATACAAATGTAATAACGCATAACAGTTTACTCTTCATTTTTCATTTCGCATGTCTTGGCGAAACTACCCACCTTTGTTTTTATTAGTAAATACAAAGCATTGTCGATAAAACATAAAACAATAAGATGTCTCAAATTCAACAAACCTTTGCAACGAATACTTTTTTGTTGGCAACACTTGGTTAATAGGCAGTCGTAATCTGACTGAATCGCTTTTTCACGGTCTCGGTCTGTCAAAATGACGGCTGGGAAATTTAGCCTTGTCGCGCGAAATCTCGTTGGGTCACAAGTCTCGTTTCCGTTTTGCGCGACAACGCGTTAGCTTGTTCTTCGAATCATTGAAGTTGCGCATCCCTTTGTTTGTATAGGTCCCTGCTTGCACTCACAACCTCCGCGCAGATATTTGACTGGAACCAGCATAGCTGAATCAAACCCTGCCTTCATACGCAACCACGTGATGTTAGCCCAGGCACTTGGTACAATAATGGCGTCTTACAGTATTAACGGCAAACAATGTGTACGCCGAAGAAGAAAGTGCCAGAGAATTGTTTCCTTTGTGAAAACAAACGAGTATTTAGTTTAACCGGAGAAAAGATACATATTATAGTGAAAACATTTCGTATTTATTAGGTCGTCCATTTAAGAAGTTTGTGTCAGCAAATAAAGAGGCACACATTGAATTAGGTGTTTGTAGAGGGTGTGACGGCAAAATTCAATCTGCTTCTGAAATCGTTAAAAAAATGACCTGGTTTTGAGTGTTGGCATACAATTACCAGACTCGACTCGATTTAAGCGTGGCACAGTCTCGCCCATAACCCCCAATCTGCAACTGTGAAACGTAGTAGACATGCTCCTAGTCAAACAACTGCAAGGCGCTCTCTTGTTTACACGGCGAGACCAGATCCTTCCAAGGAGACTCAATAAGAAGTTAAAGATAGTGTTGGCCATGCTGAACTCATAAGTGATCATGACTATGCGGCCTCAGCAATTGGATCAGATCATGACTACACAACTTTTGAAAACTCCAGAGATACATACATGTATATACAATGGCTTCAAACTAGAATTGTACACAGAATCTTGGGTACAAAATCTCTGTTAAATAAAATGAAAATTGTTAACGACAATCTGTGTTCTTTTTTTAAAAACTTGAGCAAACCTTAACTCATCTTTTCTAGAAATGTGAACACATTCAACCCATTATCAACTATATAAAACATCCAATGAATCTAAACAACATCAATTTGCCCAACATTTCTTGCCAAGATGTTCTACTTGGGATTTATTCTGAAAAAATGACCTCCATTAATATTTGATTTCTTGAAACGAAAAGGTATGTTTTTATCTGTAAAAAACATAGTAAAATCCCAACAGTACCAGGGCTAAAAAAGAGTTTTCAACTAGCATGGGAAATTCAAAAGCACAACATTTGCAAAGGATCGGAATTTCCAAAGTGGTCAGTTGTAAGATTATTACTCAATTAACCCATAACTTAAAATGTACTTGCTTTACATTGATGTGCACTGAAATTAATGATTTCAACTATACACTGTGGTTTTGTTTTCACATATTTTTTTTCTTGTTCAAATCTACACTTTCTTTACCATTAACGAAAGAAAACAATAATATGTGTAGTACAAATCTCCATATTAAGTATAAATAACCCTGTGTTATATAGAAGGTATAGTTGCTACTTGTATTTTCTGTGTTTTCACAAAGAAGTTCATCTACTATGTATCGATGTATACATGCATACATTGCACATTGCTAAATATAAACTTGCATCCGCTGTTTATAAACGTGCAAATCATTTAGTTGTATACTAACACAGGTTGTATTTAATTGCTACTAACACATAATGTTTGTAAGGTATGGAGTAGGATGGCCTCGACCTACACATACCTATTGACGAGGTAAATAAAGTTTTCTTATTTAAAAAAAAAGATCATGACTACACAACACTTTTTAGTCACACAGATAATATTAAACCACATGACAGTCATGCAAAGCCTACAAAAACTGCCATGGACATTACCAGGCAGCATTTGCATGATAAAAGTGAAAACGCTGAAATAGTTGACGAAATAGTTGATATAGTTGCCAATAACAAGGCTTGTACGAATAACTACTGATAATAATTTGCTTCTTTATTTATATTTTGTACTATTTTAACTACTTAAATCTGAGTGATTATTTATGATTTTTGATAAATAGAAAACAACCTGGCTTTCGAAGTTTTACTCACAAAATTGGAAGTTTTGAGTTTTCATACAGATAAACAGTCTTTTTTATAGGTATTGTTTAATTTAAATTTAGTTTTTCATGTATATTTTGTTAGAGCTATTATTATTTTGAAATAAAATATTTAATTGCACTTAATATTGTGCAAAAAACATTGCTTGTGTACGGTAGAAAAACACTGAGTGGAAGACTACATGGCAATGGGCATTTAAACTTGGCCTTTAATATATGTACGTTTTTGACATAAGCTGCTCATTTAATTTATGTGAAGGAAGTGCACATTGTAGCTTGTGAATGTGTAGTTTTTATTTAAAGTACAGGCGGACGAATCTTAAAGTTCTGCCAAGAAGAAAGCTAATATAGAATTTAAGAAACTGAAATGACGATGGATGTGGTGTCTTAGCTTTGCTTAATGTATTTTAAAAAATGTTTATAAAACAACTAATACGACTTTAAAATTAGAAGTTTATGTTTAAAATGCTCGAATTAAGTTAATTTGTGAGAAATCTTCAACATGAAAAGGACAAACAAAGATTCAAATAATAACTGTGAAGTTTATAGTAGAAAGTGACCCATATTGTAAGGAACGATATACTTCATTACACCATTGTTTTAATACGCGTATGCTTACATAAGCATTAGAGATGACATGATAGTCAAAAGTTCAAATGAAGAAAGTCGTAGTCAAATTGGTAAATAAGACGAAGCTAACATGTTAAATTGTCTAAGTTTTTATACAACTACTACCAAATTACAATACCGTTAATGCTCTTGTCGTTAAAGTATGCATTATCAGCGTAATATATTTAGAACACTCATGGATAGTGTTGGTACATACAGACATAGTAATTATCCTTTGTCTGAACGGGCAGATTGAATAAAAAATTTATTTGTGGTTTGATTGTAGCACTGCACACACGCACCGCACCATTAGTCATAAAACAACAGGGTCAGCATGGCATTAAAGCGAACAGCTGAGTTTAAGGTACAACTAACGACAAAGATTTGTCGTGTTGATCTAGTTTCTAACTACAAGTAACATAGTGTTTAAGCTTACCTTGATGTGGTCAATATATTATTGAGACAAAGTTTCATTTTAAGTAGGTCACACATAGGACATTTAGAGCGATTATAAGTTCGTTTTTGTTTTTGTCTGGTTACGTAGTTGTTGATCCTAGCTGGGAACAAAGTTAAGATATTGTCATGATAACTATTCTGACCAAGTTTCACTTATATCTAGCCCGAATTTGTATCGTGTGTTCAAAAATAAGGTCAACCGGATTAAATTGTAGACTTTGTTTGTTAATATTCTAGATGCCACATTGATGACTCAATCTGGATAAAACTTGGTCAGAGTGTTAATATTGACGTGTTCAAAGAAGAGATATAGTCTAGGTCACATGCGTAAAACCTTGTACATCTTTTGAGCCAAAAATTAAACATACATTTTGATGATTTTTTAGAATGTTTTTACTGGAAATATACGTATGAATTTGATTCTGGATCACGTGCTTCTAAAATCTAAGTCACAAGGTCAAATATTATGTAAGTCTAGTAACTAATAAAGAGGTAACATTAACGACTCAATCTTGATTAAAAATGGTCCGAATGTTTATCTTGTTAATAGTTAGAAATATTTCGAATCCGGGTCCAAGTAAAAAACTAGATAACCGTATCAAATCTTAGGTTGACATGTTACCATTTTAGAGACCACATGTATGTCTCAATGTTGATGAAACTTAATCGGGATGTTTATTTTTACATTATTTAGGACGATTTTAAATCTGCGTAACGTGAGTCCAAAAACTATGTAACAAACCCGACCAGGTCAAATCTAAACGAGAAAACGTGTAACCATCCTTAGGAAACATGTATGACTTAATTAAAATGTGTAAGCATGTTTAACTTGAAAATATCAAGGCAATGTACAAATCTTGATAATTTGCTGCTATTAACTAGGTCATCATGTCTTGGTTTTTGATCTTACCACTTTAGGGCAACATTTATCACTCGAGCTCGATAATGCTTGGTCAGAATGTTAATCTTGACCATATCTGAGTCAAGTTTTAATCTGGGTCTGGTGCATCTGAGCACTAGGTCACTAACTCAAATCTTTATAAACAAATATTCCCGCTCTAAAGACAATATTTATGACTCCGTGTGGATCAAACTCGGTCCGAATGTTTATGTTTACAACATGAAGGCCACGTTTTTATCGGGTTCAAGTTGGGTCAACAACTAGATTAGGTCAAGTCGTAAATAATCGTTGTCCGTGAACTCCGGTGAGCGCCCAGGGCTTGTTATTCAATTTGAGGCATTGACATAGTTTATGAATCCACGTGTACCAGTTTTTAAATAGGTTAAGACATTATTAAGAAACACGTTCAGAGCAAGTTTTATAAAGAGTTGGAAATAAATGTCGCCTGCAGAGTCTTCAATTTTTTATTTAATTTGCCCTATTACCCTAATTTTTAATTCCTCATGACCGAGATTCAAACTGTGCAAAATCATTATAGAGATAAATTTTCCGAACATGTTTCATTAAAAATTGGCAAATAAATTTTACATCTAGAGTGTTCGAATGCTTTTTTACATTTACCAAGTAATCTAGTTTTATATTTTGTGTGACCTGGAATAAGATATTAATAGGACACATGTTCTGTTCGCGATCATGAAGATTGGAAATAGATTTTACCTCTAGAGTGATCTCAAGAGTTTTAGCTCACATGAATTGTTAGCTATTATGATCGCACTTTGTGCTTTGTTTCTGCGTGAATGATGCGCCGTGCGGCATCAAAATTAACTTTGTTAACACTAGAGGCCACATTTATTGTTCGATTTTCATGAATCTTGGTAAGAAGATTTGTCCCTAATAGTATTGTGAGTTCAAATTTGGATGACGTGTCCAAAGTCCAAACTAGGCCACTATGTCACATTTAAGAAAAGTTTGTTAACAGTTCAAAAGTCACATATATAGCCCAATCTTCATGAAAGTTGGTAAAACCATTTAATGAAATGTTAATGCTATATCAGCTGAGTTTAAAAAAATGTTTTCCGGTTGGTTGAAAAACATGGCCGCCAGGAGGGCGGGGCAGTTTGTCTTATATGGCTATAATGAAACCTTGTTTACGCTCTATTGGCTATATTTATCGTTTATTATTCATGAAATTTTATTCAGAACATCTGTTCCAATGAAATCTCGGCTGATTTTGAAATTAGGTAATGTTTGGTCAAAAACAAGGTTACAAGGTAAATTTAACAAATAAACACTCTAGATTAAGAAGTACTTTTTTGTTCAATCTTCGTGCATCTCGGTCAGAAAATTTGTTCTTATGATATTTAAGCTGAGTTCAAACATTTAAATTTGCACAGAAATTAAATATTTGTGCTTCATCCAGTACGTTAATTATTTTGAATTCCACCTTCTCAGAATAATTTCGGATCTCAGGTGAGCACCTAAGGGCCCATGGCCTTCTTGTACAATAAATTTATGTGAATTAAAACATAGGAAGTTATCATGTAAAACTCATGTATCTCAGTAAAACTAAGCTATCATGTTTATTTTTTTCCATTTTAGTATATACAAATGAAATATTTGTTAAATAGCATTTAAACTTGCAGCCATTATTCCTCATGATACACCACTGTGCATATTTTATCATCACAGGTCAACAATAACAAAACTTATACCTCTCGTTTAACGTCATGCTTAAAAATATAGTACTGAACCATAAGCAAAATACCTTTTCTGAAACCATAAGGTAAACTGGTGATACATTTGATTTGAAACAATATATATTAGTCCTGCATACAGTTTTCGCAAGTTATGCCCCTTCAATACAAACCTGCAAAAACTTTGGGTCACAAGATATGAAATTACTTTAGACTTGTGTAGCACACTAAATAAAACCCCCTGAAACCATTAGGTCCAGAGGTTTTATATTTGGTATTAAAATTGCCGTATGGTCCTCTACACAATTCGTTAAAGTGCAGCAGTTTTAAAACTAATCGTCTGTTTATTATTTGCACGTGGCATTAGAATGGCATTAGGGCATTATCATTGTATTTTAACGCTATAAACTTTTGTTTAAAACTCTCCCTTTCTGTCGAATAGCAGAAATAATGATTTATGGTTCACTGTATATGCAGGCTTGGGGGACATCATACAATTTATCTGTCGTGTGTTTTCAAATACGAGCCCGTGAGTGTTATCAACTCAGCTATCTTATTCAAGTAACCATGTGCTATTTGCTTATTAATATTAGATATGTGTTCAGTAACTCTCAGTGTCAAGCTTGAGCCAAATCAACAAGTCAGCAATCCATTTGATTGACAGTCTCTTGAGCAATCTTACGCTAATACAAGTTATCTTTCTCATTCGTATTCTGGAGGTAGAATAACCTTGAAACCTTAGATATGACGCGGATCAAACACGGTCAATTGTGCAAAGATAATATTCTCGTTACCTGCTCTTCTTTCCAGATTACCCAATTGACGCGATAACGCCAATATAAAGTGTATAGGTAACACATGTGGCAAATCAATATATTTGACGGTTGATTTTGTGAAGCCTAAGTTTAAAATGCCGACCATTGTAATCCTGCACGGCATCTTGCCCTTGAATAATAGTATAATAATATATTATTAACGTTAGCATGATCAGAGAAAACCTTTATTTTCGTATGACTTGTGGGCAAGAGTATGTGTATATTCATTATTGCGTCGAGGGCATCGTCCTCTTAATATAGACACGTTATAAACAATGCATATTCCAACTTTTCATTAACTTATCAAGTAACAATACTATATTTTTACGAAATCATTACAAAATAATACATACACTTCCAAATAAATTTTTGTTACAATGTTTCAAGGGGATTAAAAGTCACGCCTAAAGAAATCGCACACTCTAGTTTGAATTTACAACACTATGATACCGATATCAATAGAGCGCATGGGCACAGCAGTACCGGATATTCATATTGATATCATATGTGACATTACTTACGATTATTTCCCGCACCTTCCATGAGTGTCTTTGGCAAATTTCTTATGAATTATAGTTTTTTTTGAGCGTTAAATAAAACAATAAACGAGATATTAAATTTGTGTCAAGCCACCATTTTAAAAGTACTTTTTAGTTTTCATTTTATTGTCATCAATAAATAACGTATTTTTCGTCGATTTGCAACTAATATTTCGGTCTTACTTAAAAATTCATTAATTCAAAGCTGATCAATGTTAATTTTGACCTGCATAAACACTGTATAATGAGTAGAGAGGATTACAGACTTCATTATACAAGTTAAAGAAGTAAGACAATGTTGGAAAGTATACCTGTTACAAAATATCTATAGTATACCTGTTGTTAATTGGTGGCGTGACGCACGAGGCGCCCGAACTTCTGCCGAAGCATCTAGGGCGCGGCTTCCTGCACGGAGACGTTAGCGCCCCTGACGTTGACGTCAAGTATAAGATGGAGACCCAGCCACTCCCCATAGTTCGTGTATAATATCAAGATCTATTCAGGCCACTGCAACTATCAATACAAAACAGTGGAGTAAACCATTAATAAACCAGCTGATGGAAACCAGCTGATGTCACCGACATCTTGTATCATATCGGGTCGACATAGAACCAACATCTTATTTGTTTACTATTCTTCGTCGTATCATAAAGAAATATTGAATCGACAGACAGATACATCAGAAAAATATAGTTCGACATCATCGAATGGAAAGCAGGATGCAGAACAGGAGTGAACAAGAAAACAAAGTTTATTTTAGAAAGATATGATTTAATTTCCGATAATCTGCGTCTGTCCTTGCTTTAGATTTGCTATAACCTGTGAAATCTAGGCTTTACTGGTATCTTTGTTGATATTTAAACTAAATGCATTCATTTAATTAAAAAAAAACAAGCAAACAAAGTCAGAGAGAACGAGAGAAATAACGAAAATGTATTTAAAGAAATGGTATAACCCCTTGTTTCTATGACAATAAAGGTAAATTTGAAGCAGTAGAAGCCGATTGAGAATATCTGACCAATGGTAGTTTAATTGTGGAGTGATGTTGGGCCGACCAGATATGTGTGGCCAACCTCCGCGCAGAGATTTGACGGGAACCAGCATAGCTGGATCAAATCCGTTCAGGTAATTTAGGCAATTATTTATTTTATTACGAACCTTAACTTACCGGTATACACTATTTTCAAAATGTAAGAGAAAATGCTACTATATAATACTTAAACCAATTAAATAAAATCCTACCAAATCTGGTAGGATTTTATTGTGATTGCAGAGATTGTATGTGAGAGCAAGGAGCGCAGCTGCGTGGAGATTGATGTTTGGCATATGAGTTTTAGCCAATTACACGCTTTGAAATATTGAGTGCGTTCTATTGCGTTATTGAACGCTTGGTAATGTTTGCATATTCCACCCACTTTAACCCGAAATCCTTAATCTGCGCCTAATGTTTATGCGAGATAATCAAATGTATCGGTGGGAAAGAAATAAACGAGGTACACATGAATTTATAACGATAACCTACAAAATAAAGATGTATGTAGACATACAAATGTAAGCCATATCCAGCAACTTGCAGATTGTTAAGATGGTAGTCACACGCGTTGTTATTGGCGTTGATGTTGGCGGAACAAACACAGATGCGGTAATCGTCGCGAAATCCGAGGGGAAGTTAAAAATAATCGCGAAATCCAAAACACAAACAACTTCGGACGTTACAACTGGTGTCACCAAAGCCATTCACCTCGCGCTGATCGCCTCGCGGAAAGAAAACGTAAGTCTCGTCGTTCAACAAGTGAACATCGGCACAACGCAGTTTATTAACGCGGTGGTAGAATGTAAACATCTGGTGAAAGTAGCGGTCATCAGACTTTGCGGAACGGCGTCGCGAAAACTCCCGCCGTTCAGCGATTTTGCGAAAAGGTTAATAGAATCGGTCCAGGGTTCCGTTTTTATGCTTAACGGTGGGTACCAATTCGACGGTCAAGCCATTACTCCAGTCGATGAGGAGGAAGTAGTAAGGTCAGTTGAGATACTGAAAGCCAAAGGGGAAAAGAATATAGTGGTTTCTGGTATATTTTCACCCGTGCGTCGGGAGCAGGAAACGCGGGTCGCTGAGATCATTCGGCAGCACCTTCCGGATGCGAGCATAACGGTCAGTCACGAGATAGGAAAGTTAGGCTTGTTGGAACGTGAAAACGCGGCCGTTTTGAATGAGTGCATCAAGCCACTTTGCTCAGAAACGTTTATGGGATTACGATCCGCTCTTGACAGGATTGGCTTAAGATGTCCGCTTTTTTTGACGCAGAACGACGGAACCATTCTTACACATGAGAAGGCGTTAAGATTTCCGGTGCTGTTGTTCGCTTCCGGTACGACCAACAGCATGCGCGGTGCTGCGTTCTTGTGTGGAATTACGGACGCCCTTGTGGTTGATATTGGTGGAACAAGTACCGACGTGGGCCTTCTGCTGAACGGTTTCCCCAGGGAGGCGGCAGCGGAGGTCAAAATAGGCGGGATTCGAACCAACTTCAGGATGCCTGATGTCATGAGCATCGGCCTCGGTGGCGGGTCGCACGTTAGTTGGTCTACCAAAAAAGGAAAATCGCAGATGACGGTTGGACCGCAAAGTGCTGGTTGCCGTCTTCTTTCAGAAGCTCTCGTTTTCGAGGACTCGTCGAACGTCGAAGGCCGTATCGTGACCGCAACAGATATCGCTGTTGCGGCAGGTATGGCCGACATAGGTCGGAAAGAAAATGTCGCCCACCTCGATCGAGCTTTTGTCGACGAAGCCGTGCAGACTATTCACGGCATGTTGACTGTGTGCGTCGATAAAATGCGTTTAAATAACCGTGAACTGCCCATGATTCTTGTCGGTGGAGGAAGCATAATTGTTGACAAGACCGCGACATTTGACGGCATCTCTGAGGTAATCGTCCCTGATCATTACGACGTCGCCAATGCCGTCGGAGCGGCGCTAAGTCAGATTTCCGCGACTGTTAATCGAGTCGTCGACCTTGAGCAGTATATCAACCAACAGGAAATGGACGCAAAATTATCGTCGGTGCTGAAAGCATCCCCAGACGTCTCGGTAGAACAGCAGAAGGACATGACAGATCGAGTAAAAACGGAGATCTACCAGCGGGCCCGTGAGGGCGCAATCCGCGAGATTATCGAAACGGTGAAAGCGGAGGCGATTCGAGCTGGAGCAACGGAAGAGTCGATAAGCGTCGTTGAGAAAGAGGACATCGCATTGACCTATATTCCTGGGAGCGCAACGCGCATTAAAGGTAAACGTACGTTCAACCATTGACTTTATATATGTACTATACTCACCCTACATATACATTCCTTTCATAGCAGTAACCGGTATAAGCCAATATCCCTTCAAAATATTTATTTCAAACCGTTTCACCTATAACTGATTATAAACCATAATGTTAACTCCCTTATATGGAACAGATTTCCCCCACATACAATAAATAACGAAATGTTCCCGCCACAAATGGAGGCTAAAAGCCGCATTACCAAGATGTACATTTTTGTATTCGAGTCCTTAATGTTATTGTTTGTGTATTCAAGTTAAGATAGTGTTTGTGATTTGTTTTAATCCGTATCTTCCGACAACTTGCAAATGATATCTGCAACGTGTTTTCTTTACAGTGATCACAGGTTTTGCGTTCAAGTAAAATGACTGCACGTTTTATTAAATGTATTAGTTTTTATAAGATCATATGGCAAGTATTACCATGTTTATTATGGCCGCTTCTTTCAAACTTCGGACATCAGTATAAGAAGAGCTTTTTTTACAAATGTATAATTATATTTATTCACAGTTAAGGTAGTGGGTGATATGAAAGTCGAGGAAAGTTGTGAAGACTGCCCGATTACCGTCGTCATCGATCATACCGCTGAGGAGGCAGCAGCTGGTATCCAAACATCAAACAAAACGGTCAGCACGACGGGAACCATGCTCTCTTATGACGACGAAACCATCCGGATTCAAGAACCGGAAATCAATACCGAGACAGGGGAATGGCTGTTGTCAACATATGACCTTGAGTGCCTTAGTGTCGGGGCCGGCGTCATGGGGTGTGGGGGAGGGGGGAACCCCCGTCTTGGTCTGCTGCTCGCAAGGAAAGGCAAGTATAGTGAAAATTTAACAAAGTTAAATTATAAGTACAGTCGGGTTTTCATTAAGCTTAAAACATGCGCTTTTTCGACGCTGAGCATGCAATAAAGACAAATTATTCCCTCCAGTCTGTTTTGCATGGCGTGACGCCCGTTTTAAAGCCGAAGAATGTCGCTCCGAGTATCGATTGTTATAGAATTGTTTCGTATAGAATAACAAAAATGAGACTTAAAATGGCGTCCTTTCTTCGATTTACTGGTAATTAAATAACATTTTTTATTGTGTAACCACATTTCAAACAATTATTAAGTTAATTTAGAGAAATGATCGAATATTTAATGATCTGGTGAGAGTTCAAATGAATATACAAGTATTTAAAGTTTTCCATCCCCCTATATGGAATATAAAGAGCATACGTTACAAAATGAATCTTCAGAAATTAAAAAAAGTATAAAAAAAAATGTTTTTTTTTTATTTCTCAATGGAAATGTGATACTGCACATGCGCTAAGATCAAAGATCTGTCGGGTTGACGTTTGACGTAAAGAGCTTTCATTTGCGCGAACACAGCGCGTGCATTAAAACACTGATAAATCATTTGTCCTGAAATGTAGGCTTCAATAAAATTTGACTGTACGCGTGTAACTTTTGAATAGATTAGTGTAACAGTTCAATACCTGACGCAAAAGCTTCATTCTACAAGCGACAGGATAAAAGTTTGTGCAGTAGAACCATGTGCTTGAAATGACCATTGGTTTAACAAATTATGCTTTTTAATTGCAACTTGCGAAAGATTGGTGCCAATCGACAAATTATTTAACACATCTACAATTTACAGTTTACCGATTAACTTTTCTTGTTGCGAAATTTCAGTTCTCGAGAGCGGGAACACCATCAGAGTTGTCACTCCGGAACGCTTTTTGTGCTCGGCGGTACACGCAGACGACAAGGTCGCTATGGTGGCAGTCATGGGGGCGCCTCTCATAGCGCACGAAAAACTCATGGCCGGAAACGAGCTAGAGGGGGCGCTTCAGAGTATGCTGGAGCTGTACGAAAACGGTAATTATAATGACGCAGATGGTGATCTTCATGTTACAGATGATACCGACGTCAACGTGGGCGATGGAGTTGTATACATTGATAACTACCCGCCTAAGACAAGGGTCGGTCGTTCATGTCTTGCCGCGGTTATGAGTTGCGAGGTTGGGGGGCTTAACTGCATGGAGCCGCTGAGAGTCGCCGCCGAGTTAGGAGTTCCGGTTCTCGACTGCGACGGAATGGGACGCGCCTTTCCAGAACTGCAGATGTTTACGCCGTTCATATACGGATTCAAACCTTACCCAGCGACCATGGCGGACGATAAAGGTAGGCGTGCGGTTGTGCTGAAGGTCGACTCGCCTAATCGTCTGGAGAAACACTTCCGTGATGTCACTATTAGCATGGGGTGTAGCAGTGGTGTCTGTTTTGCCGCGATGCGCGTGCAGGATGTAATGAAGTACACAGTGCGCCACAGTCTCAGTCAAGCGTGGCGCATTGGCGATACGGTCCTGCGGGCGCGGGCGTCGGACGGTGATCCTGTTTTGGCGGTGATAGAAGCGGAAGCCGGTCGTAACCTTATAAACGGTAAAGTCACAGACGTCTTACGGGAGACGACGGGTGGCTTCAACATTGGCAAGATAGACATCGACGGTTTGGACGTCGATACCGGAAGGAGAATTACGGTAGAGTTTAAAAATGAGTTCATGGTTGTTCGCGAGATGTCGTGTATTCATAGACGCGTGCTGGCCTCCGTACCTGATCTGATAGCGCTACTTGACGCTGACACGGCGCAGCCAATACCGACGGAAGAAGTCGGATTTGGAATGCGGGTTGCCGTCGTCGGATTTAGGGTTAATCCTATGATGTCCAGTGATGAAGCCCTGAAATTCGTTGGGCCGAAGGCTTTTGGCCTCACTGATGTGGAATACGTACCTATCGGCGAGTTCAAAGACCGCGGCTCAATAGCGCCATTGTAAGTCAAGATTAGGTTTAGACCTGTTAGTTAATCGAATTTCGTCATATACAATTATTTTACAACCGGAAGTACCCCATCCGAGTTATTTTTCTCAATGAAATGTGTTAAACATATTCAGTCTTAGTCGAAACTTTAACAAAGAATAAAATTACATGTGTTAAAATATACCTAATAATAAACACCCAAAAATTGTTTTTAAAACTTATTTCCTACAAAGTAAATACAAAAAAGTATGTCAGAGTATGTTATTACCATACCACTACTTATGACCGTTGTGTATTAGTCAGTAAACAATAAAATATCGTTCTGGTACACGTATACTCAACAACAGTTTAGTGTCATAGCGGTTGAATTCATGTGCATTACATATCTTTTTTTCGGAACGAAGATCGTTTTTTAATTATTATAATTATGTTTTCTTTTAGAGATAACTTAAGCTGATAATGCAATTATATTCCAGACAATAGCTATTGGTATTATCAAGTGGTTGTGGTAAAAAAATCGTGCTATATGTATATTTTACATCGACAACTCAAAAACGAAAATCATTTGTTTATAAGTACTATTATTATAACACATCTCACATATTTGTTAGTTTATTTAGTAACCACTATTATTGATTGTATACACAACTGATTGTAGAGAAGTTCATATCGAATATATATTATGTGCAGGCGAGATCTACATGTGATTTCGTTTCAGTGCTATATCTTTTATGTTAAACCTAACTTCATCATTTAGTTAACATGCAATATTAATTTATGCACAGTACTGTTTCTATATGCAGATTGATTCTTATATATGTATTACATTAAAATAATTATTTGTTTACACGTCACGATAATCTCCCCCCCCCACCCAGAAAAAAATAAAATAATAATAGTTTTGTTATTTTCTTTAATGTGTGACCGGTCCCGGATTACCCATCAGGCTCAGAAGGCAACTACCTATGGACCCTTCGAGATCGCGACAAAAGATTTTGTATTACTCACATACTTACTTAGCCTAATCTATTACACGGCCATTTATCACGGGCTCCACCTCTTTTTTTGCAATGCATTGATAAATGAGCCGATGCTACTTCCGAGGTGGCGCTATGGACAGGATTTTATGAAATATCACTGATAATTCTACATAGTGAGTTAGTTTTATATGGGTTTTTTCAACACATTTCTCATTATTTTTAAAATTGGGCAATGTAGTACGATTAAGCGAAGGTTTATTAATCCACACATGTACAGAAACATATAATAACAGACAATTTGAAAACGTGATGACGTTTATAAGTTGTGGCACGGTGATGATGTTAACAGAAAATCGATGTATTTTGCCCGTGTGACGAGCAAATTTACAACCAATGAAATCGCTAACAACATCAAACCATTGCTTTGAACATTCGTTAGTTGTTCCATGCAGAAAAACATTGGCTTTTGTCGATCTAATAGATAATTTGGTGTTTTTCCAAAAAAGATTGAGCCAATGCCAAGGAGGTGACGCTAATGACAGGAGGTTGCACCAATGCATATTTTCAGCTATTTTAATTTTCGAAGCCGACCATACACTTCTGGTGTTGTTTTTCAGGTTGAGTGTTCAATCTTTTTTCTTAATTCGATCATTATGAAATAGAATCGAAACAGTAAAGTCAACATAATTATGAAGAAACATGTGTTGCAAAGAGAATTCGAAGAGTTATGTTATTGAATATTCTATCAAACTAGAAATCAGCTTGAGTATAATAAACAAAAAAGTAACGATTAAAGCCGAACCTATCCTGATTTTTGGCAGATATAAACAAGCGACATATGTATGTCTATTTAAAAGTCGTTGTATTTTGCCTTTTAGTGAATTAAGCAATTGGAATAGGGGGAAAATCGTGGTTTCAAGCTGAAGTAACATCTTTCAATTACTTCGTGAATTTATTTTGTTTGTGTATAAATACATTGGTTGTAGAAAAAATAGTTTGAGAATATTAAGAATTTAGTGATTGGATTTATTGGATACATGTTTTACATATTTTGGATTTATATAGTACAATATGAGTTTTCAGGTTATTGACTTCTTAATTGACCACTCGCCAGCTGTCAATCAAACTCACGTAATAATCAGATTTCGTTTATTGCGGCCACATGGTCCGACAAACAAAGACTGTCGGAATAAGCGTCTTATGAAAACACAACTTAGTGGGCGGAGCGATCGCGTATTTAGCGACTGGTCAGTTGAGTTGGTTACTTATATAGTTACATATTTACACCATTTTTATATAATGGTTTTATGTTCTGTGTAGATTTGGGTTTAAGTATTTACGTTGACAAATAAAAAGAAACATGAAAAAGAAACTTTATCTATCAAATGTAAGCCCTGTGATGATTCATACATCGTGCATTGGCGCCACCTCAAGTCCTTAGCTCCACCTCCTTGGCATTGGTTCCATTTCTTTTGGAAAAATGCAAACTCATCTATTAGATATGCAAGAAGCAAATGTGTATGTGGATGCAGCAGCTAGTATATGTTGATAGCAATCGTTTGATGTCGTTCGCGAATTAATCGGGTGGAAATTTGCTCGTCACAAAGGCATAATACATATTTTTGCTTTCAAAAACTCCGCCATATCACAACTTATAAAGGTTCTAAAGTTTTCAAATGGGTTGTGATTGCATGTTTATGTTTATTTGTGGGTGATTAAATCTTCGCTGAATCGCACTACATTGCCTGATTTTAAGAATATTGCGAAATATGTTGGAAAAACATATAAAACCTACTCACCCTCAAGAATAATCCGTGAAATTTGAAAACATCCGGTCTGTAGCACCACAAAAATGCATCGCGAAAAAGAGGTGGCGTTCGTTATTAACGGCAATGTATAACCTTGACAAAGTCATTTATTTTATATCAATGTTAAGTTCCGATTGAAGGTTTTTTTAATATGAGAAACATGTTTATACACAAATTCTATTTTAACTGTATGGTTGGTCATTACTATAACCAGAAGTGTAAGGGTGTGATTTTTATGAATAATTGTTTTCTTTCTTGCTTGTATATATTGAAGAATATGTTGATGTTATTCTTGCAATCTTTTAAATTTAAATATCAAGATAAATGGTAAACTATAAATGTGTCATAGACACTGATGTCCCGACAAATTATGTTTGGACACAGACACATCCATTGTATATTCTACAGTCAGAGTGTCATAAAACCTACTTTCTTAACCATCATCTACACATTAAGGTCACTAAACTGTAAACATTTAAGAACGATTAAACCGTAGTTTTAGAGATAGTGAAAACGAAACAATTGGGAGTCTTTTTTCTGCATTGAAAACAAACAATAACAAAGGCCGCCCTAATTCTGTCCAAACTAATAATAGTCACAATTCCTTCTTTAACGATCATTGACACATTAAGCTCGATCAACTGTAAAAGTTTGAAGCGAGATCCATCAATAAATAAAAGAGGAGTTTAAAACAAATAAATTTCGGACCATACATTCTTTATTGTAACAACAGCAAAATATTTTTTTATGCCAAACGTGTGGCAACAATACATCATTTCTATACATTTCCCTATACATTAAGGTCATTCAGCTGTAAGAGTTGGATCCACCCAGTTGTTAAACATAACATAACATAAACTCTGTGATGTATGGGAGTATGTAGGTACGCACAGACATGTGCAATGTTTAATTCCTTACACTCATTGGAAGCACATACAACGTCATATTTCCTGTTTTTTTTTTTTCGGCATAGCTGTTTAACCCAGCTTCTTACCTTAGCTTACGTTTTTAAGCTTCCAATGAAATTTGAATAAAATTAACCCGTCAGCAAGAGACTTTTGTTACTAAAAAAGTGCATTCTACAAACAGATATCGCATTAACATAAATAAGTTATTTAAATGACTTTTTGTTTTGTGAAGTATATGTCATGCAAAGGGATACAACAGTGCGTTTTGCAACGTTTTAAACTACTTGTTCAGCACGAAACAATTTTAACTCGAATGAAAAGGCTTAACCTCACTTTTATGCTTTGCATTTCATCTCGCAAGGTATCAAGGTCAGCTCGCATTCAGTAAAATAAATCCTATATAATAGAAACGCTCTCACATTTAACAAGAATCATTAACACGATATTGACCAATTTACTAGTACTAAGCATGAGCGCGGTTATTTCCGAAACTATTAATAATCGAGTTTAATAACTATTTCCGACAAACCACTAAAACAGGTCTGTTCGAAATACGCGCGTATAAAAATTTAAAATATATACGGATAATTCGAGTGTGGCCGGTTAACCTAATAGTATATGTTTTCATTTAATTTCCATTCTTCTTTTCTTATTTCCGTTCTGTATCTATAGATATGATCATTAACATCTTATAATGCGAAAAGGGCCACGAAATCTTGCGTAACACTCCGTAATTGATTTTCGTGTGATGCAGCTACGAACTGCGCAGGAAAAGACATTCGCTATCTTTGATCTCATTGATATAACTCAATTTTTCACCAACAACAATCAACGCCGGTTTAAAAAAGATATTTCTTATTTGAAGTATTTCTAGATTCAATAGTTGAGTATGCAAACAAGGATGTGCGTTTCTTTTTTTCCAATCACAAAGGGTTTATGTGATGTGAACATGTTTACTAGCTGTATTTACATAATGTTTTTATGACTTGTTACTCTTTTCAAGTCATTATTTCAATTGAAACCCGGCCTTTGTATCAACAATCCAACCATCATTTCTAATATGATTAACAAAACACTAAATAGCTCATATCGAAATTATTACCAGTTATTCAACAAAATGTTATGTGATATCAGAATCAACATTTTTTATAGAGATACTTGTTAATCTATAAAATTGATGTTATGGTTAAGCTTGCGCCTTTGCAGAATTATATTAGTTATTACTTCTTATCCAACTTATTAGTTATTACTTCTTATCCAACTTTTGTCATGTTATACTCAAAAACAAATATAAGCACCACGACATTACATTATAAGAAATATAACCATGCCAATCTTATTTCTCGATTGCATAAAGATATAACATGTTAATCACAACCATGTTGACGTACACAGCTAGATGTGTACAAAGGAAAGATACATCAGGTGGTTTCACTGCACTAAACTATTCATAATTGTTTCTGCTCAAACTCATTAAATTGGTAAATTTCCCAGCCACTGCATTCTCAGGTGAAATCCTTCCAGATCTGGACAAAATGCTTGCATGTTACTGTTTATTATGCTATAAATATAAGTGGTTGTTTCTACATTATTGAAATTTGTATTAATGGCTTCCTGTATGTGTAACAGGCCTTTAAAGACAGCTTAAAACAAAGCTTTTACTTGAGCTGAGACATACTTTTTCGGAGCAAGTTAGAAAAGAAGACTTCTACAGGTTTACACTTTTTGAAAATAGCAAATTAAATTCTGGTACATGTGTTATACCTCATATAAAAAACTGCATCACTTCGATGCAGCAAGGTTTTTGTATCAACCATTTTCAAACTCTCATATGAAATAAGTGCTACATATCGTTTTTGAAGGCAATTCAGAAAAGCCGTGTATCTTTTATTTCTCAGTATAAATCAGCAAATCACCGAAACATAAATATTAGTACATGATTGATAGGTAAACTTGGTATTATTTAATTTTAAGAGTATGTGCAACAATACATTCATGTTACTAAGTGTAATGAGCATTCATTGTTGTATCAATTAAGTTAAAGAAAATATTTTAAAAACTCAATAGCATGTGAAAAAAACAACACATTTTTTAAAAAGAAATAGAACTTAATAATATGACTTACAATTTTCTATTAATTATTTCAACAACAAAAGACTAAGGTTCCTTAGTTTAGTAGATTTATTCAAAGACTATCGCAATACAAAATAGCTTATTTAACTTAAACACCTAATTAACTTGTTTAAGCAAGTTTGGAAAATGTATATTTATCATAAGTTATGGGAACACATTTTTTATTAACATGAATAAAGATTTAAAAGTCACTTTTGAGTTAAGATATTTATTGCTGGAATGTGTTCATTTGTGAAAAAAGCAACAGTTTAATTGAATCAATTGAATATTTAAAACTAATTCAGATTTAATTTTCTTTTGTCTTCGGTCTTCCGCAAGGTTTGTGAATTTTTTTTGTCGCCACTGCTAAATCTAGTAGACATGAATTAAGTCACATCATCTAAGTGCTGTGATGGTCAAGGTACGTATTATGAAAAGAAAGTAATCAAATTTCAGTGTTGAATCAGTATCAGTATTCTTGGCATAGCTGTGATCACCCACGTATGTCATCATTATTTTAAGTCCACAATGTTTTGAAAGCATTATCAATTCTAAATGTGGAAATGACCTGGGTTTGTACGCGTAAGTTTCGCTGGCGTCATGACATGTTCCTTTGCTGGGTCAAACTTTCCGTCTAAAGAACAAGGACCCTCTTTGGCTTCTTTTAAGCGCACTGAAAATATAAAACAATATGAATTTAAAACAGAAGTATGGCAATATAAGTATTTTCATTAAGGAAACAACTTCCCCACAAAAAGGCAGAGACGCTGATCTAAATGAATTATTTAAACCGTTAGAGATTGTCTAATTTACAAATCAGGATTAAAGTGTAAACAATAATACTAAACATAAGAAGTTGAAAGCAGAGCTTTTTATAATAGAGCCTTATAGAAACACCATCGACATATGCAAACAAGTGGTAAAATTGCTTCTCTTCGTTGATAGCTGATAGTGGTTAAACTATACAAAATGACTAAAATTGTATCATCTTTGAGCTAATACAAGATAATGCCTTTGTAATACATGCAAATTAAATGTGGACCACACAATTCATTGAAGTGTAGCATTGACAAAAATAACAACATGATTAATATAGGACTAGTGATGACAAAATTATGAATCTGCAAATAATGTAAATACAATTGTCACCCCACAATGCACTGAAATATTACGTTTTTAAGAATACCTACATGAATAGTTTAGAGCTTTATTTGACCGAGCCTTTTTTTTTAAAGCGATGACATACGTTAATCGGATTTTGGAAGTGTAAAAAGGGTATTGAAATTTCATCTTATCTGATATATCAAATGAGCAATGTTTTCAAAAGCAAAACATATCAAATTGATTTCAACACATAGACGGTAAGTGTAACATTTTGACAAATGCCAAGATTATAAATTAAGGGTGGAGCTTGTTTTGACAAGTTTATTAGATGCCTTGTTTTGCGGTCAAAATGTTAATCACAGTTTGTCTCACAATGTTTTTGTTAAGTTTTTGTAACTTAACCGATTTTTAAAAAGATCAAATCAGAATAACGCTATTTTATGCCAATTGTTTTTATTAGTAAATACAAAGCATTGTCGATAAAACATAAAACAATAAGATGTCTCAAATTCAACAAACCTTTGCAAATTGCAATGAATACTTTTTTGTTGGCAACACTTGGTTAATAGGCAGTCGTAATCTGACTGAATCGCTTTGTCACGGTCTCGGTCTGTCAAAATGACGGCTGGGAAATTTAGCCTTGTCGCGCGAAATCTCGTTGGGTCACAAGTCTCGTTTCCGTTTTGCGCGACAACGCGTTAGCTTGTTCTTCGAATCATTGAAGTTGCGCATCCCTTTGTTTGAATAGTCACTGCTTGAACTCACAACCTCCGCGCAGATATTTGACTGGAACCAGCACAGCTGAATCAAACCCTGCCTTCATACGCAACCACGTGATGTTAGCCGAGGCACTTGATACAATAATGGCGTCTTACAGTATCAACGGCAAACTATGTGTACGCCGAAGAAGAAAGTGCCAGAGAATTGTTTCCTTTGTGAAAACAAACGAGTATTTAGTTTAACCGGAGAAAAGATTCATATTATAGTGAAAACATTTCGTATTTATTAGGTCGTCCATTTAAGGAGTTTGTGTCAGCAAATAAAGAGGCACACATTGAATTAGGTATTTGTAGAGGGTGTGACGGCAAAATTCAATCTGCTTCTTAAATCGTTAAAAAATGACCTGGTGTTGAGTGTTGGCATACAATTACCAGACTCGACTCGATTTAAGCGTAGCACAGTCTCGCCCATAACCCCCAATCTGCAACTGTGAAACGAAGTAAACATGCTCCTAGTCAAACAACTGCAAGGCGCTCTCGTGTTAACACGGCGAGACCAGGTCCTTCCAAGGAGACTCAAGAAGAAGTAAAAGATAGTGTTGGTCATGCTGAACTCATAAGTGAGCATGACTATGCGGCCTCAGCAATTGGATCAGATCATGACTACACAAAAGTGTAATTAAAGCAAAACCAAATAAATCAATATACAGCACATATACATTTAATTAAGAAAAACCTACATGTCAGAATAAGTGAGTGAAATATTTAATAACATTGACTGGAAGTTTGTACATAACTTTGTTTTTGAAAACTCCAGAGATACATATATACAATGGCTTCAAACAAGAATTGTACACAGAATCTTGGGTACAAAATCTCTGTTATATAAAATGAAAATTGTTAACGACAATCTGTGTTCTTTTTGTAAAAAAAACATGAGGAAACCTTAACTCATCTTTTCTGGGAATGTGAACACATTCAAACCATTATCAACTATATAAAACATTCAATGAATCTAAACAACATCAATTTGCCCAACATTTCTTGCCAAGATGTTCTACTTGGGATTTGTTCTGAAAAAATGACCCTCATTAATATTTTATTTCTTGAAATGAAAAGGTATGTTTTATCTGTAAAAAACATAGTAAAATCCCAACAGTACGAGGGCTAAAAAAGAGTTTTCAACTAGCATGGGAAATTCAAAAGCACACCATTTGCCAAGGATCGGAATTTCCAAAGTGGTCAGTTGTAAGATTATTACTCAATGAACCCATAACTTAAAATGTACTTGCTTTACATTGATGTGCACTGAAATGAATGATTTCAACTATACGTTTTATGTTTTCACATATTTTTTTTCTTGTTCAAATCTACACTTTCTTTACCATTTACAAAAGAAAACAATAATATGTGTAGTACAAATCTTCATATTAAGTATAAATAACCCTGTGTTATATAGAAGGTATAGTTGCTACTTGTATTTTCTGTGCTTTCACAAAGTTTTTCATCTGCTATGTATCGATGTATACATGCATACATTGCACATTGCTAAATACAAACTTGCATCCGCTGTTTATAAACGTGCAAATCATTTAGTTGTATACACAGGTTGTATTTAATTGCTATTAACACATAATGTTTGTAAGGTATGGAGTAGGATGGCCTCGACCTACACATACCTATTGACGAGGTAAATAAAGTTTTCGTATTTCAAAAAAAAAAAGATCATGACTACACAACAGTTTTAGTCACACATATAATATTAAACCACATGACAGTCATGCAAAGCCTACAAAAACTGCCATGGACATTATCAAGCAGCATTTGCATGATAAAAGTGAAAACGCTAAAATAGTGGACGAAATAGTTGATATAGTAGCCAATAACAAGGCTTGTACGAATAACTACTGATAATAATTTGCTTCTTTATTTATATTTTGTACTATTTTATCTACTTAAATCTGAGTGATTATTCATGATTTTTGTTAAATAGAAAACAACCTGGCTTTCGAAGTTTTACTCATAAAATTGGAAGTTTTGAGTTTTCATACAGATAAACAGTCTTTTTTATAGGTATTGTTTAATTTAAATTTAGTTTTTCATGTATATTTTTGTAGTGCTATTATTATTTTGAAATAAAATATTTAATTGCACTTAATATTGTGTATCTTCCACTTCGAAGTGTTGATTATCAGAAGTTTTGAGACAAAATCTGGTAGTAAATTAATTCATTTAATCCCTGATTTATAAAATCATTATCTATATTAAATATAAGATAAGGGTTCGATAGAGATGAATTTTATCATGTGAAGCTTTGGATGCATAATAGTCTTATTTTTATATCAACCACTCACTGCATTTATTCAAAGCTACTTATCTAATAATTCGGTCATCAAATATGTAAGTAACATGGAAATGAATTAAAAACACTTTCAGTGGTATTGTACATGTATTCAGCATTATTGTGTTTGTTTTGTTGGTTTCAAAGTCACCATGTGGATTTGTGTCACATATTTAATATCAAGGTAGAATGAAAACATGGGCTTAAAATAGCAGCAGGATAATGATATTGTTTTACAAATTATCTTAACTGGTGTTGATTCAGCAAATGAAAGTTAAAATAACCCCTGATGGTTTGTACGTATTCTTTTAAGGACCAGCTATGAAATTAAACAGATTATGTCCCTCTTTTACAATAAACGACTTCTGTAAATTTTAATTAATTTATTTATTTACTTAATATGCCTTTCGGTCTATTGTAGACATCATCCAAACGAGTTCAAGCAATATTCTTGGCACAGATCAACAATGTCTGCACATGATTTAGCAGCATTCTTTTGAAAAAGAAAAATGATTCACAGTTGCTGCAGAATGGGGAAAACATAATTCAGGAATGTTACAGAAAATATCAGACAGGTAAAGACTAAAATATGACCATACATTAACAAGCAATCTATTTTTTTAATTTGCTAAACTTTAAAAATTGTTGCATGTGCATTTTTTCGGTGCATAGAACTATAGAAGTACTAAATTTCTTATGAATTAAAAATACATGAAAGTCAACTTGAATATGTTAGCAATCTGTTCTGCTTAAGTTTAAACCGTTCTTCTGTTTAGAAAATTTTCACTCAACAAAGTTGATTCTGTAGGCATTACTTAAACATTTAAACTAATAACTATATGCTATGTATATGCCTTTAATACAACTATATTGCGAAGTACTCCATAATATGATTTTACATTTTTTTGTAAGTTTATGATAAGAACCAAAGCTTTTCCGCTTTCAGTTATCATCATTTTTACTTTTGTGTGATGAATACAGAATTAATATACCTTCATTATTTTTCTCTGTATGAAGTGGATGTTTTATATATTGCTTTCTTTTTTTTCATTTTAAATGTTTTGTTTTAATACGAGCAAATAAAATTGTCAGTTTTCCTCTTATTTGCAAAATATCACTCTTTTCTTAAATGCGTGTTGTTGTTTTTAGCCTTCCGTTTGTCCTTGACCTGTTCTGCACGATGGCAATAGCTGGGAAAACCCATCTGTCAATAAGATTGCCCCAGTTGTTGCTGCCTATGCCATCCTCATGAATGCTAGGAATGAGAAGTTGTCAGCGTGACACAGACTCATCACAATTGTATGCATCAAAGGGCACTTGGATTACTCAGTAAGCTCTAGGTTTTACACAAGCACATTTAGTAAATACAATGATGTATGTGAGTGCAAGAAACGACAACATTGCATGGAGATTGATTTACCTATGCTGGTTGCAGTCAAATCTCTGCGCGGAGGTTTATCGCAGCATGGGTGCAAAAATGTACCATGTGCCTATAACCTACAAAGTAAACATGCATGTCAGACGCGAAGCTGTGCATAGGCAGTGTAGGCACTAGTCTGAACATCATTATGAAAAATAGAAAAATATTAAGACATTCATTCGCTCTACCATGGGCGAGAATCGCCTTACAGCGTTTACAGTGCTCTACATTCACCGGGGAAGGTGTATTGGACATTGCAAAAGTGATCAACACGTGAACGTTTGGGCGGGCGTTTATTATATAAAGTAAGGTATCTTTTACAGGTTGAAGAATGTTACTTTCTTAGAAGTTGTGAGACTGTATATTTTTACTGTAATTATTTGAAGAAGACATATATATATGTCTAAGTTGGCATTTTTATAATGGGACCATACGGAATTGGCTTTAGTGTTATCCAACCTTTATGAACAACAAAAAAAAGCGAAAAATGTCATCTCCAGTAAATACCTTACAGTATAGATGAGGAAAACACATTCGATTATTTGTTACGATCATATACCAATCATCAAGTGTGTGTCAAACTGTGTGGTAAGCACAAATTTATTCGAGTTTATTTAATTAAAAAAGTATTTAGCTTAGGAATTATTTCTTGTCGACATTTCGGTCGTACATATTTCGGACAAATGTTTTGACAAAGCCATATTCACTGGTAAATAGTTTGACCAATCTGAAAACTGTAGACTATAGTCTTATTTAAATGCACTTGAAAAAAACTCAGTCTAAAAGATTTACGGCTTCATACGGTTATGAAAACAATGGCGAACACCACCCCTCCTCCCCCCCCCATTTTTTAGGCATCCCATCATCTAGCTGCTTGTTCATTTAAGTCACAGACAATGGTTATAGATGATAAATAAATAAGTAAATGGTATATTCCGAAAGTGTTATTAAATAACATATTCCAGTGATTGTTATTTCAGACTTTGACCAAATGCCAAAGACTTTTGGTAAAATTAACAACAGTCCTTTCCACTGACAGTGACTATTCTATGGTCCTTCGAAACTTGCAAAAGTTTTGGCGAAGTCATTATTGCTTTGATCTTTAGAAGGGCTAGTTGCAGAAACTGCACATTATACACTTATCGGAAAAGTTAAAGAGTCTGACTCTGATTTTGAAATTCAAGCGCCACGGCGAGGGACTGTTAAATGGCCCGTGGAAAGCACTGCTACCTGTGTATTATAACACTCAAAATATAGGTAAGCACAGTCATCTGCCAAAACCATGATTGTAAACGTCAGTTCACATGTAGAAGTAGCTTACACAGTTAACTCCCATAGATGATCTCATAAAATAACAAACTTTATTTAAACATTGAAAATGACAATATTTATTTTCATAAGATTTTGTTACACACATTAGAACCAAGCTTACGTATACAGACAATAAAAAGAATTGACCATTTACGTTTAATACATACCAATGTTTTATTTATAAAAAAAATACTTTCACTCTCTCCGGATTTTAAAATGGCCTTTTCACATTTAGGTAAATTGACAAAATTTAAAAAAGATGTTTCATATTTGCAAATTTTCGTTTTAGTTATGATATTTGTGAGGAAACCGTAATACTGAACATTTACCATGCTCTAAAATAGCCTTTCTATGCATCTTTTGACGATTTACAAACCTGAAAATTTTAAAGCGTTGCAACGCGAAACGATGTAATAATTTGGAGAGTTCTGTTGTTGTCGTTGTACTTTGTGAAACTTCGAGGATCGCTTATATCAAGAATAAAATACATCTTACGTTGTATTAGGAAGGATGCTCGAGTGGTCTAAGGCGCAGACGTTTTACTCCAGGTCTCAAGGGGTCAGTGGTTCGAGTCCTGCTGAGGGTTACTTTTTTATGCCCCCGGATCGAAAGATCGAGAGTATATTGTTTTTGGCCTGTCTGTCTGTCATTGTGTCATTGTATGTGTGTGTCCCAAAACTTTAACCTTGGTTAAAGTTTGATAACTTTTTTAATATTAAAGATAGCAACTTGATATTTGGCATGCATGTGCATCTCATAGAGCTGCACATTTTGAATGGTGAAAAGTCAAGGTCAATGTCATCCTTCAAGGTCAAAGGTCAAATATTATTGTATTTTTTTCCCTAAAACTTTAGCCTTCGTTAAAGTTTCTTCATAACTTTTTGAATATTGAAGATGGTAACTTGATATTTGGCATGCATGTGTATCTCACGGAGCTGCACATTTTGAGTGGTGAAAGGTTAAGGTCAAGGTCATCCTTCAAGGTCAAAGGTCAAATTTATGGCTTCAAAGCGGCGCAATAGGGGGCATTGTGTTTCTGACAAACACATCTCTTGTTTAATATTAAAGATAGCAACTTGATATTTGGCATGCATGTGTATCTCATGGAGCTTCACATTTTGAGTGGTGAGAAGTCAAGGTCAAGGTCATCCTACAAGGTCAAAGGTCAAATATAATTGTATTTTTCTTTCCTAAAACTTTAACCCTCGTTAAAGTTTTGTCATAACTTTTTAAATATTGAAGATAGCAACTTGATATTTGGCATGCATGTGTATCTCACGGAGCTGCACATTTTGAGTGGTGAAAGATCAAGGTCAAGGTCATGCTTCAAGGTCAAAGGTCAAATTTACGGCTTCAAAGCGGTGCTAAAGAGGGCATTGTGTTTCTGACAAACACATCTCTTGTTCTTTTTTTAAATTGTATTCTTGTACATCAGTCTGCAAAACTAACTTTTTCGTCTGTATAGCCAATTTGGCAACAAAACATTCAACATTTCATAGCCAGAGGCAAACTTTTATAGCTGAAATGATTTATAGTTATTTAACAGTGAAAGTCTCATGTACCTCAGTGCTTTCCACAGGGTATTTTTCAGACACCCTGGGGCCATTAGGGGTGGTATAGGGAGGGCAACTCCCTGCATACGTTAATTTTGTTATATTTACTTATGACGTTATTTGGTGCGTTATGACTCTTCATGAAGAAAATTGATATAAAGTCATGATTTAAATTACATCATTTTTTAATTGATTTAACACTTTAAAGCATATATAAGCATACTCCCCACTCGATCGGTTCCCCTCCGTATCATACCGACTATCAATTACTGAATACTTACTTCTTTTCCTTTCACTATTCGTTACCCAATAATCCCATAATTATATTCCTTTTTTTAAATATGGACGATAAAAGTACTCAAGAAATTTCTAAACACAAAGTCGTCTTTTTTCTGAAGTAACAAATGCATGTTTGATGACATAACGTCAAATCGGGGCGGGGGGGGGGGGATCCCACAGAACTTATATATATCGCCTGACATGCTGTTTTCGTTTTTATACAACGTCAAATCTGGCGGGGGGGGGGGGGTCCTACAGAACTCACGTATATCGCCTGACATGCTGTTTGCGTTTTTATTCAACAATAAATACACCCACACTTTTCACGTGACATGGTACAAGTCTGCAAAGTTTTTGCGCGTTTTTTATTGAGACAAAGAAACAATACGAAATTCATGAAGCACTGTTTATTTGAAGCTAGAACTAATTCATGTTGCGTTAACATTAATATTCTGAAGCGAGTTTTGGATTACAAATTTAACTAAGCTTATTTGAGAATTCAACAAAACATTTGAAGTTGTGTATAATTGAACAATAATTTGTTAAAACGCTTTACGAGTCGAATAAATGATTTGACAACATTATTCATGAAATGCACTGTTTCCACGAGGATGTTTTGAGAGCCTAAAAGTGCTGTTGCTCTTGGAAGACTGCGCTCTCATTTGCTAATATCGATTTTCCGATACAACAACGCTCCGCCTTTAGGTGGGCTTAAGTTGGGTAAAAAGTTTTATGTAATTGACAGATGAATATATAAATAAACATAACACATTTGATTTCTCTGCAGCATCCATATAAAGCTGGTACTTACGGGTATGAATCTAAATAATATATAATATATTTTGATAAATCATGTTACTGTTATCTCGTAATTTCAGAGCTATCAATAACTTAAACTCAACCGATTTACTAATTTGACAATAAGCCTAGCAGCAAAGCGAGTAAATTTAATCAGAAATGTTAAGTAATTTAAAAACTACCAGCAGGAGTTTACACTTCCTCTCAAATCTAGGGGAGATAAATAATGTGATTACCTTTAAAAAAAATATGTAACAGAAGTAACTAAAGGCGGTGTTATTGTTAACATAGAATATTGAACATGTGAAGACTGTAAATTGATTGTTGTTTTATTTTAGAACAGTCTTTTCTGTGTTGTTTTCATCACACATCGGGCGATAGATAAACAATTGTTTAATTGCCAGAGCTGAGATGTAATTGCTTTGGTGATCAGGCAGTGTTTTTTATGGCAATTTCGAGGCCGATATTCGGCCCCATTCCCCTCAAAAAAGAGTATATATTTTCCCCCGATTTTGTAGAAAAAAATCCCATCCAGAATATTTTTTTTGGAAAGAACTCTCTTATGATAAATATTCATTTCATAACAACTAACAAAGTATATAACAAATTAATAATATAATATGATTTTGAATTATTATAAAGAGTTACATTAAATTAGTATTTCCAAAATCAGTGTACTTTTCATATGAATTTCATGCTTTTCCCAAAATGACCAGGAAAAGGCCTGATGTATCTATATATATTGTGTCAATATTTGATGATAAAAACATTTTAATTTGGTCCATTTTATTGATAAAAATGCTAACATTTGCCATTTTATCGATTAAAGTCCCAATGAGACTCAAAATGGCTAGGAAAACTGAGACTGTGCATGAAGGCTTAACTGTCTGAAACTAATGTTGCAAAAATAATTGGTATATATTTTAGAAAAAGGACAGAGAAATTCAGCTGTGAATATTACATTCATACATACATGTCTATTCATAGAAGAAATTTCAGAAAATATAAAAGAGTGCATTTTCCCCTTTTCTTTAAAAAACGACGCGTTTTCCCCTTTGGACGGGCTCCGCCACCATTCCCCTATTTGTGAAAAAAACACTGTAAGATGATGGGTTAATTTTGCAGACTGGTACATAATGTTCATATATTGCGTCAGTGGATTGACACATGTTTAGTGAGAACACTCCCGTCCCAATTGAAAGTCAAAATTAATACTGGTTACTTTGCATAATATGTTAAATTTGAATTTAAACAAGAATATCAGTGAAACTGATGGATGCTCCCCGATGATGCGCTTTGTCAATGTATGTGAACCACCTAAAAAATATATTATTAGCCTATGTGACCTTGACCTTGACTCTAGTGACCTCAAACCTCATCAAAAGTGAGAGGTCCATGCAAGGTACTTACATGCCAAATATAAAAGAGATCGGTAAAGTATTGAAGGTGCTATGAGAAACTGTTACAAAAAGCGTGACGGAAAATATATTAATAGCCTCGGTGACCTTTAGCCCAGTTGCCTCAAACCTCATCAAAAGGTAGAGGTCCATGCAAGGTACCTACATGGCAAATATGTAAGAGATCGGTAAAGTTCTGAAGGCCCTATGAGAAACTGTAAGAAAACCGTGACGGAAAATCTAATATTAGCCTCGGTGACCTTGAGCCCAGTGACCTCATACCTCATCAAAAGGTAGAGGTCCATGCAAGGTACCCAAATGCCAAATATGAAAGAGATCGGTAAATTAACAAAAACATGACGAAAAATCTATTATTAGCCTCGGTGACTTTGACCCCAGTGACCTCAAACCTCATCAAAAGGTAGAGGTCCATGCAAGGTACCTACATGCCAAATATGAAAGAGATCGGTAAAGTATTGAAGGTGCTATGAGAAACTGTAACAAGAGTGTGACGGAAAAATCTAATACTAGCCTCGGCTACCTTGACCCCAGTGACCTCAAACCTCATCAAAAGGTAGAGGTCCGTGCACGGTACATACATGCCAAATATGAAAGAGATCGGTAAAGTTTTGAAGGTGCTATGAGAAACTGTAACAAAAGTGTGACGGAAAAATCTATTATTAGCCTTGGTGACCTTGACCCCAGTGACCTCAAACCTCATCAAAAGGTAGAGGTCCATGCAAGGTGCGTACATGCTAAAAATGAAAGAGATCGGTAAAGAATTGAAAAGTGTGACGGAAGTAAGGAAGTATGGAAGTAAGGACATACTGGCAACTATATGCTCTGCCGAAATTTTATTTCGGGGAGCATAAAAAGGTTTTCATAAATAAATTTTGTTAATGAGTTTAAGATGGTGTTTATTTTAATGTATGTTTTAAGGTATGTCATTGCGTTATGCACGCGATTCGCTTAGTCAAAACCAGTCTACATAATTTTTATCCACTCAGACTTCACCTCAGTCACCCCTGGTAAAACACGGAAGCATTTGAATAATTACTCACTGCCTGATTATGTTTTGAGAATACATTAAAATTGAAGTATATTTTGAATGCTATAGTAACTTGGAATTCCAATATATTTAATTGTTAATCCATACTTTGTACCTTATGCCAAATACTTTTATCAACAAACAACCCTTTTAATATTACTTTCTGGCTAAAATTAAGGCCTGAAGAACTATGACTAGATATGTGTAAGAATTCCAGGATGATACTGGCACTCAGTGGATAGTGTTTTTGATTGCACACCCAATAACAAGGTTATATAAGTCACATGTAATTCCCCTTTTTCCGTAAAGTTTTGTAAGTAATGGTCTCTAAGTGGTTTGGGTTTAGAGTTCCTTAAGAGAGCCTTTGGTGGGGGTGATTCTGCAGTAATTTACTCAGAAGATTAAACTTTGATAAAAAAATTTAATCACTGTATTACGTCAATTTGTAAATGTAATTTTCAAGGTTATTAATCAATATTAGCAATTATTTTTATATGCATTAGTCCAATTTCAACCATGTCCAATGTACGAACTACCACTTCTAAAGTGAAACAATGCAACAAATAATTCTTTCTGCAATTAACTGAATATTTGTACTTCCAATTCTTTTCAATCATGTTTTTACTTCCAATTTTTTGTTTAAGTCAACGATCTAATCTGGTTATTATACAGCTTGCCTGTAAATAAATCATAATGCAATTCAAACTGTCCAGATCACATTTACAGGGCAAAGGGGCTCAGCTTGTTATAAAATGTGATTATAATTAATTACAATTCAAGATGCTTTCTTGACAACATGAATCTATTGCACTTACCATGTATTCTGCGCAACCATGTATAATGCGTATCCCATTTTTAAATGCCAAACTTGATGACAAAAGATTTTAATTAAGAACATTGGCTGCTTTTTACTATTGTGTAATTGGCTGAACATTTGAATCAATAACCAGTGTCACTGGATTGATAACTGTTATTTTTGTATTCAAAATATTAAGCATTTTTTATCATGAGCATAGGATACATGACATATACAGATGACTTATTTTTAGCAGATTCTCTCTCTGAAGAATACTTGATGTCCTGTAAAGGGCGGTGTTCATCAGTCAGTTTATGTGTACTTTCCGTATTGTTTTCAGTGGTCTCCCCTCGATGTATAAAGCATCAACATTATCAAATTCTCAATAATTGTCACTCTCAAAAATATAATAATACTTTGATTGCTGTATGGATGCGATACTAATACAACACTGTTGAAATTTTAATATATACTGACAGTATATATATATATATATATATATATATATATATATATATATATATATATATATATATATATATAATATTTATTTATTTAGGTCCCTAGGTTATGGACAAGTTCTACTACAAATAATGGGAGTCAGAAATTGCACCAACATGACTTTGTTAAATCTTGTAAATTGTTATTTTAAAATACACATGTTTGCTTTTGTAGGGGGCTAAGAAGATGCAAAAAGCTTTTCCCAGGCAAAAAGACAACAGTTCCAGTACCTGTGAGAGCTAGACAAGGACTTAGTAGGTAGGCTTGTACACAAATATGGGGTTCACACAAATGGCTTTAATGCTTAAGTGATGATGGGCTGCTTACTGGTATGTGAAAATTTAAAGTTCATTCCAAAATACTAGGTATCAGTTTAACTGTGTTCACAAGTCAATCACCCAGGCAACTTGGGTTTTAAGTGGACTATCATAATGGTCTATATATCAACAGATAAATCGGTGACATCCTTAAATCGACCAGTGGATACATGTACCTGGCTATCAATGATTGAGCTCATCAATTAGGGATTTGTATTGCAGGGGAAAATAATAGCACAAGGTTGCATAATCCAATCCAATGGATTTACTAAAAATCAATGGATAAAAAATCAAAACTGCAGTGAGACTAACAAAAAAATGTCTGTCTACTTGTTTTTTATTAGCTTGGCGTTTTCAGAGAAAACCCGAGGTATTATTATAGCCAGCTTGTCGTCCGATGTTCGAGGTCCGACGTCCGCGTCGTGCTTAAACCTTAACATTTTGTTAAGGTTTTGAACAATGGCTTTAAAATCAAAGTGCTTCCACCTACAACTTTGAAACTTCATACGTAGATGCACCTTGATGAGTTCTACACACCACACCCATTTTTGGGTCACTAGGTCAAAGGTCAAAATCACTGTGACCTTTATAAAAAAGAAAAATCTGACAATCTTTCATTTATTCAAAACTGCACCCGTAGCTGAGTGTGGCACCCGTTATGCGGTGCTCTTGTAAAAATACATACTAATACAAATATTTAATTGACAGCCATACCTTGAAGTGACAAGTGCAAGTATACTATACATAGTGGTGAGAATTTATTTTGATACCAATATTGTTAATAATTATGTAGTTTAGTAGTGATGTCAAACCTTCCTCAGTAACAGACAGCCTAGGCCATTCGATAGCACTTCATGAAGATATGCAGTCAATTCATAGGTAGGTTATGTTCGTATACGAACTTGTGTATATAACTGAATTGCTTTAAATGCATTATTGGTAGTTATTCCTGTCTATTTGTAGGTTTCAAATGTTCACCCATGTATAATATCCACCCAATAACTCAAATTCAAAAGAAATGACACAATAGTTAAAAACGCTTTACAGGTCACCAAGTCTGGTAGTTTCTAAAGTATTACTGACTTGAACATTTTATAGGCCACAAAAACAAGCAAGAGGACACTACCCCAAAATGTTTACGTGTCATAATAACTGTTTTCTGACCGATTTTCTGTACAATTGTACTGATTTGTATCAGTTGGAACATAAGTTTGCATTTACTGGTATAAATGAAAAATAGAGTGCACACCATGTGTCTACACATAATGATGCGCTAAAGAACTTCTTTAGCTTGCCTTTCTGCTGAATTCAATTCTTTCGCAGAAAATGAAAAATTTGATAAATAGACGCTTTTTCTTTTTCATTTTCCTACGCAAAAGCCAATAATAAAAATGAAATAAAAAGTGTAAACATTTTGACTATTAAGTTATTAAAAAAACAGGTATTAAAGTGTTTTTAAGCTTACCTTAACAAACCATGCTAAGGGTGAGCTTTTATGATAGCCTTTTGTCTGTCGTCCGTCGTGTCTTGTCAACAATTGCTATGTTAAAACTCTAGAAGCCACATTTACTGTCCGATCTTCATGAAACTTGGTCAGACGATTTGTCCCAATGTTATCTTGGACAAGTTTGAAAATGTTTCCAGTTGGTTGAAAAAAATGGGCGCCAGGGTGCGGGGCAGTTTTCCTAATATGGCTTAAGTAAAACCTTGTTAACACTAGGAGTCACATTTATAGTCTCATCTTCATAAAACTTGGTCAGAAAATTTATTTAGCCCTAATTTTCAAGTTGATCCATAAAATAATACCTGTAAAACAACTTCTCTTGTAAATTCCGGCAATTGAAATTGATGTGTTCTCAATCATTTAAAATCAAATTCATCCAGTGCAGTAAATTTCTGATATTTTTGTCCCCTACCGGTGAAACCGGAGGGGACTAATGGTTTGCGCTCTGCGTGTCCGTGAGTCTGTCAGTCTGTCACTTTTCAGGATCCTGCGATAACTTAAAAGGTTCTTCATATTTTTTCATGAAACTAGAAAACGATCGGAGGGCAATATGGAGATTATGCACAGCATTTCATTTTGTTCCTACGTCAAGAATTCTGGTTGCTATGGCAACTAATAGAGTAGAAATATTGCTGAAAATGGTGGATTCTGCGATAACTTTTGAAGTTCTTCATATTTTTTCATGAAACTTGAAACGTGGATAAATGGCAATATGGAGATTACGCATGTCATTATCCTCACGCTTTTTGAAAAGGGTGGATATATTGTGGTTTTCTCTCTCGTCCGTCCGTCCTTTTGAATGGCAACGTGGTAATCGTGCTACATGCTTACAGATGTTTCTTCCTTTTAATTGTTCCTAACTCAGCATTCACATAAAAAGCATCGAGGTTGTCCAAGGGGAGGGGGGCATGTTAGAATCTTTGGATTGCAAGCTGCTGCGCCCTTCCATTCAGGGCTTGCTGAAGCACTGGTGTTGAACTTTACGGTGTTCACATTAAACTTTGTATCCAGGCAAATTATCAAGTCAAAATTGTACTTTCATCACGCATCATGCTTTTGTCAAACCCACTTGCAAATTGTACTTTAAACTGTCCCATCCATAACGTTGTCCAGCATGGATTAAATTTCAAATGAGAAGTGATCAGCATAATGATACAAAATGTCATGCACATAAACTAGTTTCAAGTTCAAGGTCACTAGTGTTAAAAAATATACCAGATGGGCTTATCTTTTTAAACGGGCACTCTTGTTTGATTATATGTTGTAATATTTTATTCAGAAATATATTTCTTTTTGTTGACACTATAAATCTTCTCTCTTAATTGATATTGGACATGAAGTCACTTTTGTTTATTAAATTGAAATGTGCAAAATCTGATTGCTTTAATGGTTTGGCGCTTCACTACAAATCAGAGGATCGCTTGTTCGCTCCTCATCTTGGCAACATATATTATATGGGCCATGAAATCTTTTCTATATCCATTCTCCCCTTTACCTCTGATGTAAGTAGGGCAGTAACTGGCATAAGTATGGGCACTTAGTACTAGTAAACCAGATATCCTTTGAAAAGTGTGAGTTGTTAAACTGACATCTGTGATATAACAGAGATACTGTTGAAAATGGAAAATAATCCAAATCCAAATTACAAACAAGCTTATCCAACCCATTGAAATGTAGATATTTTAGAATATTTTTGAAAATATACCTGTACTCAGAATCGTCTATAATGTACCACTTCTTTATAACATAATTTATCAATATGTTTCTTTTATGGTCCTCTTCCAGTTAGAACATTACTATATTACCTGGACCTTATTGAATATAACAATTTCCCCATTATGGCTTACGTTATACTGTCAAGCACTCGAAAAGTCGAGCGCTCTATCTTCGGACAGCTCTTGTTTAAAGGGATGCTTAAAAATTCTTCATACTTCAAACTGTATTTCAGTGTTCCTGGAGTCAGATGCTGCGCTTCAAGATAATCCATTCGCTTCAAGAGAATCCATTTGGATGTTGCAAATTATCTGTACACCAAATAAATGAATACATGTTTACGTTACTTTTTGTTTTTATTTAAAATAACTGCTGTTTATTCTGTGTAACAATAGATTTTCACTGACTTACGTTACTAAAGGGTTTTAATATAGGTGATAATATTAAGGTCATGATAAACATAATTACATTTAATTAATGTGAATAAATACAATATCCTATATAAACTGTTGTTTCATGGGCTTGTATCAAAATGGATGACTTTCCCCTCCTTGGTGGCCCATGTTGTCGTTCTTTAGCAGGTTGTAATAATTGTGGTAACGAATGTTAAGACTATATATGCACATGCACAACTTCATGTAGGTGCAATTTTCAATTTGTGTTGAACAGTGAAGGGGCACCTTGTCAGACTGTGTTTTGTTTACTGACATACAGACAAGAAGGCGACTAATCTGGTATAACAGGGCTACTTCCGTGCAAAGGTTTATCAACATATACAACTGTTCATGCATCCTGGCAAAAATCTATAGATAAAAACATGACAATAAAAAGATTTCTGGCCTTGGATACAGCTTAAAACTTCAAGGCTGTGAATCCTTTTTAAGACCTCCAAATATCAAAATGGTACTCATGTAAATGTTTTTGAGATTTGCACACTTACGGCATGAGAAGGATTGTTTGAAGTCACTTACGGCATGAGAAGGGTTGTTTGAAGTATAATAATTAAAAAAACTATTGATACTCTAACGATGGTCAGTGAAACCTCGAATTATATACTCTTTAAGTTGAATCTTATTAATTCCTTGTACAGATACAAACAGTACAATACAGAAAAGTTAAAAAACAAACAAATAATTGTGAATTGAATTGTCTCATAAGATGAGTTATATTTGTCTAACAATTTATGTCGCATTCATTCATTTGCATACACACAATCGAGGACATTTCAACAATGCGATACAAATCTATATTTTTGACAGAGCTTTGATTTGTGCCTGACACATTCAGTCTTCATTCATTAACCAGATGTAACATTCATAATACAATGTGTATTGTGGACTTTTGTCCGAAATAAATTTATCCGAATCAAGTGAATATGTCAATTAAACAAACGATCTGGCATTGGTCAGAATAGAAATAAACACAACAAAATCAATTTATTTCATACATGGCATGATCTGAGCAGAACAGAACACGTTGGTTAACGAATGTTAGGACAATGCACATGCGAATCTTCATGTACGTGCAATTTGCAATGTGCTTTGAAAAGTGACGGGGCACCTTGTCAGACAGGATTTTGTTTACAGACAGACAGACAGACAGACCAGCAGGCGACTTATCTGGTATAACATGTTTACTTCGGAGAAAAGGTTTATCAACATATACCACTGTTCATGCATCCTGGCAAAAATCTCGCTGTATATAACAAGCCAGTAAATGGATGTTTGACCTTGGAAACAACGTAAAACTTCACAGCTTTGAGGCTTATAAAGACCTCCAAATATCAAAATTGTACCCATGTAAATGATTTTGAAATTTGCATACTGACGGCATGAGAAGGGTTGTTTAAAGTAAAATAATTTAAAAACTATTGATACTCTAACGATGGTCAGTGAACCCTCGAATCACTCTTAAAGTTTAATATCATTAATTCCATGTATAGATACAAACGGTAATGAACTGAAAAGGTAAAAAAGCGCTCGAAATTGTGAACTGGGCGTTTTCTTAAGATTAGTTATACTTATAACAATTTATGTCGCATTCATTCATTCACATACACACACTCGAGGACATCTCAACAATGCGATACAAATCTATATTCTTGACAGAGTTTTGATTTGTGCCTGACGCATTCAAGTGAATATGTCAATTACAAAACGAACTGGCATTAATCAGAATAGTTATAAGCACAACAACATCATTTTATTTCATAAATGACATGATCTGGCCTGAACAGAACACGTTGGCGAGCTGTTAAAGATATGTTTAGGGTTAGTAAACCTAACCATATACATTCACTGTATGACTTGTGAGTGTAGAACTGGTGTAATTTCTTATACAAGCATGGGGTAGTCGGATATACCCGCTATATGTTTTGTTGGCATATAACTTTTGAACAACGGTATGACCAACAAGAGCATCGGGCAGTCGGGTAAAACCGCTATATGACTTTCTTGTATAGAACTGGTGTGATACGCCATGACTTACACGGTGGGGTAGTTGGTTATATCCGAAATAGGGGTTTCTTGTATAGAGCTGGTATGATACGTTTACTAATACGAGTATGGGTAAGTAGGGGTTGCGTTGGTATCAAATTTCTAGATGATCATACCCGTATAGTGACTATATGCTGAGCGTTGACAGTGACACGGGGTTGCGGGGGTTTCATTCTACTTGATGATCATGGTCGTATGGCGACTATATGCTGATCGTTGACAGAAACACGGGGTTGCGTGGGTATCAAACTACTATATGATCATGCCCGTATAGCGACTATATGCTGAGCGTTGACTGAAACACGACATTGCGATGTATCATACTACTAGATGATCATGCCCGTAAAGTCACTATATGCTGAGCGTTGACAGAAACACGGGGTTGCGGGGGTATCAAACTACTAGATATCATGCCCGTATAGCGACTATATGCTGAGCGTTGATAGTAACACGGAGTTGCGGGAGTATCAAACTACTAGATGATCATGCCCGTATAGCGACTATATGCTGAGCGTTGATAGTAACACGGGGTTGCGGGGGTATCAAACTACTAGATGACCATGCCCGTATAGCGACTATATGCTGAGCGTTGATAGTAACACGGGGTTGCGGGAGTATCAAACTACTTGATGATCATACCCGTATAGCGACTACATGCTGAGCGTTGATAGTAACACGGGGTTGCGGGAGTATCAAACTATTTGATGATCATGCCCGTATAGCGACTATATGCTGAGCGTTGATAGTAACACGAGGTTGCGGGAGTATCAAACTACTAGATGATCATGCCCGTATAGTGACTATATACTGAGCTTTGAAAGTAACACGGGGTTGCGGGAGTATCAAACTACTAGATGATCATGCCCGTATAGTGACTATATGCTGAGTATTGATAATAACATGAGGCTGCGGTGTATCAAACTACTAGATGATCATGCCCGTATAGTGACTATATGCTGAGCGTTGATAGTAACACGGGGCTGCGGGGTATCGAACTACAAGATGATAATACACGTATAATGACTATATGCTGAGCGTTTGCAGTAACACGGGTTTGCGGAGGTATCAAACTACTAGGTGATCATTACCGTATTGTGAATATATGCTGAGCGTTGATAGTAACACGGGGTCGCGAGGGTATACAACTACTTGGTGATCATGTCTGTTTAGTGAATACATGATTAGTGTTGACAATAGTATTGGACCACGGTGGTATCCAAGTTCTAGATGATTATGTCCTTATAGTGACTACATGACTTGCGTTCGCAAAACAGGGCGCTTTATGATTATCCATGTGTTGTTTCACTTTAAATTATGATGCTAAAATAGTGAAGTTTTTGGCACAGAATGAACATGTTCAATTTTACGCACATGTTCTTTGTATCACACAATATTAAGTTCTCATTTGATGGACAGTGATTTCGTTATTATCAAAAACGAAATACAAACATTATGTGATGGTTTCTTGGACTAAATAACTTCTAACACATGCTTGTGACGGCAGATTTGGATCGGGTTGAATCTCAGATACAAGTATATTTTTCGTCTAAGTAAGACCCCAAAACAGATATGGCAGATTGCTATTTCAAGTTGAATTCTATATACACTGCACAATGAAATATATACTTATTTTTCGCATGTTTTCTTGTGAGTATTAAAAGATGGCATGATTATGTCACGCTTTACAGTACATTAATATGCACGTCAAATACACTGCAGTAGGTACTGTAACATTCGTTCATTAGTAATATTGTGATAACTTTATTACTGTTGTAAAAACACTGTAATTATAACCACACGTTTAAAAAGAGTTCGTTATATATACATCCGTGTGAAGGCGACCAACTTATTCTTTAAATGAATAGATAAGTTGTACATACGGTGGTTTACAACTTTAACTGTTATAAGTTATTAACCTAGGGCGAAAATTCTACAGATCGTATACAATAAAGAAAGTATAAATGGTAATTGCAATTCGTTGTCGAGAAAGAAACACATATATAATAGCAATGTTCCTTTAAATATTTATTTAACACAATTATAACACTTTAAAATTCATCAATAAAAATACAGTTAAATGATCAACTATCGACACAACACGACACAACAATATTTTGATGGCATACATTTGTATATCATGTCGTCACAAAAATATGAAAAAATCACATAACTGAACATATTTAACAACATGTCAATAACGTAGGCTTAACATACCATGTGAGCATCAATTTTGTAAAATTTACAGCAATAACATTATTTAAAAAGTATTAAGCAAACTTTTGAATGTATATACCTACAATAAAAACAAATGCAGAATTGAGAGACTGGTCCTTTGTTAACATATTTTCATTATATATAATACACATATTGTGCACCACAGAACTACTGTATTTTGTTAAGTCTGAATTATCAGTGTATATTACACACTGCACTTCAGCACAGGTATTTTAGATCTCATATGCTATAGTTTATAGATAAAAGACATACATGCTTACATAAACAACTGTATATAGTATGTCTGTGCAATTCAGTATATTGTTTAGAAATATAAAACTGTTTGTATTATAGATGAATTTATGCTTTACAACTGCATATTTTTTATATAAAAACAGTATGTGCATGAGCTACACTGTAAATAACATGCATGTATGCAATATAATATGTTGAACAATAATGCATATGTTCACTTAACGTTAATTGCATATGTACACTTGACGTTCATTGCATATGTACACTTGACGTTAATTGCATATGTACACTTGACGTTAATTGCATATGTACACTTGACGTTAATTGCATATGTACAATTGACATTACTTGCATATGTACACTTTACGTTAATTGCATATGTACACTTGACGTTAATTGCATATATACACTTGAAGTTAATTGCATATGTACACTTGGCGTTAATTGCATATGTACACTTGAAGTTAATATAATATGTACACTTGACATTCATTGCATATGTACACTTGACGTTCATTGCATATGTAATCTTGACGTTAATTGCACACAATTGAACACTTGACATGTCTGTTAAATGACTATCATTTCTTTCTATGGCCTAAATAACATGAAAAAAATAAAAACAACAACAATTGTCCAACTGCAAATGATAGCACGAACTGTAGATGCAATTCTTACAAACAAAACAACATTCCACAGGTTTTAACTGTACCTACTAATGTAGTTCGAAGAAGATGTGTTTGTGATGTTTTGTTTGTATATGTCCCCCATATATGACCTTTGACCTTGAAGGATGACCTTGACCTTTCACCACTCAAAATGTGCAGCTCCATGAGATACACATGAATGCCAAATATCAAGTTGCTACCTTCAATATTGAAAAAGTTATTGCCAATGTTAAAGTTTGACACAAACAAACCAACAGACAGGCAAAAACAATATGTCCCCCAGTATAGACTGGGGAACATAAAAGGTGTGGGCATTGCATTCTAAATTTAAGTAGAATTTCTAACCGCTATTTTGCATTTTTCCATAAAATTTGTCGATTTTCTATTATTCCACTGATAAATGAAAAACTGCAAAAAATGATAAAATTTACTCATAGACATAATCCTGGCAGAGTACTTCATTCTTTGCAAAAAGGAATTAGTCTGCTCACACACTTCTGTGTTAATTTTGCTCAATAATTTGAGTCTTGAGGACTTAAAGGTCTGGGGACATTTGCGAGTGAACCCATGAAACACATCGTGAAAAAAACGTGTGTTCTTCCAAAACCCTGGTTCTTGATTCAAACAATAGTCCTCAAGTTGACAACTAAAATCATAGAATAACTCATCTGGAGCCGAGTCCATAAAAGCATAAGCTGATGAGGCTGGATCTTTGCGGCCCTCTTGTCCTGGTATCATATGGTAGCCATAACAATGGCCAAAATGTTGGGGATCAAACCACAAAAAGAGGTATGTGCTTCCCTTTCTTCCAACCTCTGGAAACTTTTTTGAACATTGATCAGCTGTATTTTGAGAAGTATCGTCATAATTCGAGCCCCCATTCCCCAAACTATAGATAGGTATATGTCTTAACTGCATTCCATGCGGTGTGATATAGTAAGCCCGTCCAAATTTTGCTGGGTTGTAAGAGTATGGCTGTGGACTGACTGAATCAGGTTTTTTACAATTTTCAAAAATTTGGGAAATTCTGAAACATAAGTGGTTAAACAAGGGCTGTTTGTAAAACATGCATGCCCACCTATATCCTATATGGGCTGTAAGTTGTAGTAGCAGCCATTGTGTGAATACGTTTTTTGTCACTGTGAACAACGGTGGTGGTGGTGGTGGGTGGTGGGTGGTGGGTGGTTGGTGGTTGGTGGGTGGTTGGTGGGTGGTGGGTGGTGGGTGGTGGGTGGTGGTGGTGGTGGTGGTGGTGATGGTGGTGCTACCTTAATTTCATTTTTGCCCGATGTTTATTGATTCAATGCATTACAAAAATGCAGTTAGCCTTACATAAGATGATCCCTACTATTTGCTTTTGTTTTGGAGTCTTTTGATCCTTGTGTAAAATTAATGAAAGAACGATCATTTCTTCTATTACACGGATCAACAATATTTTCTGAAGTCGGTTTTTCAATCGCTGTTCCTGAAGAGTAAGAATGATTTATTCCAATCTTTGTTCCATCCGCAGCCAACATTTTAGGATTGAATTCACAAAAAGTACATGGTTGCCGAAAATCAATTTTAAATTTACAGATCCAGGAAAACCACCATGCTAAAAAAAATATTCAGAGACATGAAAGGTGCAGATTTAGCATTTGCTCGATTGTTCTGTAAAGTTTTTAGAGTACAAAAAGCTGTAAATGTTGATTTGCTTGTAAGAATTGCATCTACAAATTCATAGCCTATAGCATCAGAAGCTCCAGTCTCACGGCTAAGGAAATGTATTCCATATCTATCTGGCCCAACATCACAGGTCCGCATGTTCACTTGGCATTTCACAACATTGATCTAAAATAAATAATGAACCAGCGTAATACAAATAGCAATAAACAAGAAACCGTCGGAGACGGGTGATGCTCCTCAAATTTTTTTTGGTCACAATATTGCACTATATATTCAGATAAAAGGAAACGTCTTGAGGGCACAGTAGTTGGGGGTACAAGAATTCTTTTATAGAAAATTTCAAAGGGCCATAACTCTGTGAAAAATCATCCGACCAGAACCCGCTGATAATATGCACATCTCCTCTTGGTAGTGAAGCTTCCCATAAAGTTTCATTGAATTCCGATCATTAGTTGCTGAGAAATAGCCCGGACAAGAATTGCACTATATGTACAGTTAATGGAAAATTTGAAAGGGCCATTACTCTGTGAAAAATCATCCGACCAGAACCCGCTGATAATATGCACATCTCCTCTTGGTAGTGAAGCTTCCCATAAAGTTTCATTGAATTCCGGTCATTAGTTGCTGAGAAATAGCCAGGAAAAGAATTGCACTATATGTACAGTTAATGGAAAATTTAAAGGGCCATTACTCTGTAAAAAACCATCCGACCAGAACCCGCTGATAATATGCACATCGCCTCTTGGTAGTGAAGCTTCCCATAAAGTTTCATTGAATTCCGGTCATTAGTTGCTGAGAAATAGCCCGGACAAGAATTGCACTATATGTACAGTTAATGGAAAATTTCAAAGGGCCATAACTCTGTGAAAAATCATCTGACCAGAACTAGCTGATAATATTCAAATCTCCTTTTGGTAGTGAAGCTTACGATAAAGTTTCATTGAATTCCGGTCATTAGTTGCTGAGAAATAGCCCGGACAAGAATTGCACAATAATCATGTACAGTTAATGGAATATTTCAAAGGGCCATAACTCTGTGAAACATCATCCAACCACAATCCGCTGATAATATGCACATCTCCTCTTGGTAGTGAAGCTTTCCATAAAGTTTCATTGAAATCTGGTCACTAGTTGCTGAGAAATAGCCCGGACAAAAATTGTGCACGGACGGACGGACAGACGAAGTGGCGACTATATGCTCCCCCCAAAATAAATTTTTGGGGAGCATAATACATTAATAACACAGCACCAACACACCATCAATTTAAATAAGATATCATTACAACAAATGTTCTGACATAAGTTTCATGAAGATTGGAAAACACATGTGACATCTAGAGTGTTAACAAGGTTTTACTAGAGCCATATAAGGAAAAATGCCCCGCCCCCTGGCGGCCATGTTTTTCAACCAACCAGAACCATTTTCGAACACATCCAAGATATTATTCGGACACATCTTCTGACCAAGTTTCATGAAGATTGGACAATATATGTGGGCTCTAAGAGTGTTAACAAGGTTCATGTTGACGCCGCACGACGGACAAAAAGCGATCACAAAAGCTAACCATGAGCACGTTGTGCTCAGTTGAGCTAAAAACATATATTCATATATACATACACACATTCATACTACTACATACATACTCATTCACTCATACAGGCACGCACGCACACACACATTCATTCATACAAAGTTAACAAACAAACACGCAAGCAAGCAAACATACAAACATCCATCCCTACAATCATCAATCCATAGCCACAATTTTATACCACAAGTGCACACGCTTTTATGTGTTTAATAAATTGTTTGTTTGACTTAACAGTTTATATTGAGGCCCAGTATACTTACATTATATTTAGCAGGTCCATGCAGCAAATAAACTTTAGTCTCATATTCGTGAACTCTGTTAATGTGACCATAACCAGCCTGAAATTGATGAACATTTTGATTACTCAGTATTGTACATTTGAACGAAATAACAGAAACCAATCATTTAAACATATAGGCGTTTTGAAATAATTGTAGTGTAACTCGGAACCACGACACAATAACTCAAAACAACGACACAATAATAAAATTTAGAACAAAGTCTTTTATAAATGTGATTCCAATATCATTCTGTTTTTAACAGGGCTTTTTTTCCTTCTTAGAGAATGGCCGTTTTTTTACAATTTATAGAAGTTTACAACTCAAATTTTTACAATTTAAAGAAGTTTGTGACTACATTTTTTACAATTTTGAAAAGTTTGCGACTCATTTTTTCACAATTTTGAACAGTTTGTGACTCATTTTTTTCACAATTTTGAACAGTTTGTGACTCATTTTTTCACAATTTTGAACAGTTGTGTTTGCCTTGATTACTTATTACTGCATCCTTTGTTATCCATTACAGGAAAACTGATTTTATCATGCTGTGATATGAGAGTGCTGCAAACAGAATTTGTCATTTTCCACTTCAATTTTACTTTGCCCCAAATTTGTATGCCCCCTTTAAAAAGGGGGGGGGGTATATTGTTTTTGGCCTGTCTGGCATTTTGTCTGTCCGTCATTCTGTCTGTCTTAAAACTTCAACTTTGCTTATAACTTTTGCAATATTGAAGATAGCAACTCCATATTTGGCATGCATGTGTATCACATGGAGCTGCACATTTTGAGTGGTAAAATGTCATGGTCATCCTTCAAGGTCAAAGGTTAAAAGAAAACAATATTTTCAAAGCGGCGCATTAGGGGCATTGTGTTTCTGACAAACACATCTCTTGTTTAACTGTTTGCTTTTCAAGTTTTTGATTGCATTTCTATATTAAGCTTTCTGGATCACCAGCTAGCTTAGTTGGTAGAGCGCTGGTTTATATTAATAATTATTATGTGATGTTATTGAATTCTATACAGAGTCTCCAAATAATTTAATTTCAAAGTTCTAAACAACAATTTGTATGTTTCAATTTTATGAATTTAGCAACAAGTCTAAATGTTCTGATACAAAAGTTATCCTTCATGTCAAGCTGCATTGTCTGTTTATGAGAGACAGTCCCCTTTATAATAAATGGTTGCCAATAGCTTTGTAGTTACAAACAAATGCACGTGTCTCATGGATATCATAATATTTTGTTATGATATCGGATCAATTGTGTGATAATATACTGTTATATCAAACTAATTATAGATAAATATATGGATCATATAAATTTGATGTTGATCTTGACAATAAATGGATTATCGGTGCAAACACAAATTTATTTAATTTAATTTATGCTTATAATAGATCGGTCATTTTCATAAGTAAAGCTTTCTGTTTGAATTCAAAATTTACAGTATCGTAGATTTAAATATTAACGTAAATACTCAAATGAATTCAAAATTTATATAAACATACATTTAAATATTAACGTCAATACTCAAACAACATGACGTTGCATTGATGTTGATCCGATTATGTGTAATGCTACATAATGGACAGTTAAAAAGTCAATTGTGCTATATTGTTTTCTTTTCATATGCATTTTACTCGATATAACGCGCAAGTATATATAACTGTTACCATTTTCGAGGGGGGGGGGGAAGTTCATAAGTTCACCACACAGTATATGTACTCTACATTTTATTTACACACTACGAGAATAAATATATACACTAATGAATAAGTCTCTCATACTACTTGTCTCTTTACATCTCAACGGTCCATTCCACTCTCCCAAGCCTCTCTCTCAACCTGGCTTTTCATACTATCCTTCCCACCCTCCCATATTTGGATGTGTGGACAGACACAGATAGGACTTAGCATTTAATTGGTATTTATTATTGCAAGTGTTGACATATTTGACAAGCAGACTCTGCGAGCACCAGAACAAACCAGTGTTGCTAATCTTTATTACAAAATGATGACCAACTGGTATCCTGTTCTGATAACAAATGCCCACCATGCCACATGGCATCAAACAGAGCAGTCTAAATTGAAATCATATACTAAAATTACAACACTCAATCCCAGTGCAGCACCTTTAACCAGCGTAACATTACTGGAAGAAGTATTCAGCAGTCTAATTGGTATTTGATGGCTTTTAACTGTCCTTGGGGAGCTTAAAGTGTGCCCTAATGATATCCCATTTGTTGGCTGTTTATTTGACGAAGGGCATAGAATCCCAAGAGTTGAATTAATTGATCCAAGATTTATTGTCTGTCCAGGTATGATACACTCCGAATTGGCTGGAATTTTTACCTTGGCTCGTGATGTGACCCTAACTGCCCTGAGAGGTATTTTCTCAACAAATGTTGCACACCTCTTCCCATTCAAACGTAATCCACTTAATTGATAATCAAAGTCATACAGAAAATCCATACCAATAAGTCCGTCATCACGAATTGGTGCAACAAACACAGTATATTCAAACCACTGTCCACATGATTTAAACTATATTTGATAAGGTCCTTCCCATACATTTGGTGTAATTTTCTTTGGTAGTCTTTTACATTTTGCAGTATTAATTCACAACCTAAAGTCCCAATTTATCCATCGATTTCGAACACTAGGTGAATAACCAGAAACGGTATCTCTTGGAGGTCTTCGGCTGTCAGATTTAAGCCACTTCAAAACAACGCCAATATCTGGATCCTGCTGTTGGAGTTTGGCCATTCTCTCCGATGAACAGAAGACTTTGCTGAATTTGACAAGACTTTTTACAGAAGATGACATTTCACCTAATGCAGTCTTTCCGTCTTTATTCGGAATTTCATAGTTTCTGTCATCCGCCTTCGAACTGTAATCTGCATCAGAGTTTTCAGAATGTTCACGGAAGCGCAGTCGGAATATCCGGTAGCGACGATATTTCTTATTCTGAGTAACCCACGATACATGAAACGTACACAGTTCAACAACTTCACCACCTGAAGCTGTAGCAGCAAGAAAATCCAACCCCGGAATCCGGATTCCTTAAGTTTTACTCTGGAAACTCTTGCTTTCGATGACCCCGAGATTTGCACAATCCTTTTTGCAAATAAAGGTACGCGTCATCAAACTGAGAGAAATCTGACCACTGCTTATGTTTCCTCAAACATGTGTTACATCCCTTACGTGATGGCTCCTCTAGCGTTAGATGTCCTTCATAACACGCACATACTTCTGGTTCACTTGGTATTCGACTGAGGCTGTCCACATTAACATGTTTTCGGCCACTTCGGTGTTGTATCCGAAAATCATACTGCAATAACACTTCCAACCAGAGGGGATTGTTGTCACAATCACACTACTGAAGACATTTCCATCGATCCCTAAACTTTCTGTGATCATTCCGATCAGAATCCAGTCCAAACATGTCCACAGGTTCCACTAACCAGCTAGCAGCTAAATAAATCTTTTCCACGGGTTCCACTAACCAGCTTGTGCTAAATAAATCTTTTTGGGCAACAATAACCGAAACTCCAAACATTGAAACAACACCAATAATCAAAACAAGACATCGTAACATTCCCATATGTCCAACCTCAATGAAACAGTCCCCTGATGATTTTGTAAGTCCAACAGCTCACTTTAATCCTGACACAATAATATAATAAGCACTTTCCTCACAAGCGTGTTAAAGTCCTGATCCCACCACTGCCACCAGTGTTACCATTTTCGAGGGGGGGGGGAGAGTTCATAAGTTCACCACACAGTATATGTACTCTACATTTTATTTACACACTACGAGAATAAATATATAAACTAATGAATAAGTCTCTCATACTACTTGTCTCTTTACATCTCAACGGTCCATTCCACTCTCCCAAGCCTCTCTCTCAACCTGGCTTTTCATACTATCCTGCCCACCCTCCCATATTTGGATGTGTGGACAGACACAGATAGGACTTAGCATTTAATTAGTATTTATTATTGCAAGTGTTGACATATTTGACAAGCAGACTCTGCGAGCACCAGAACAAACCAGTGTTGCTAATCTTTATTACAAAATGATGACCAACTGGTATCCTGTTCTGATAACAAATGCCCACCATGCCACATGGCATCAAACAGAGCAGTCTAAATTGAAAGCATATACTAAAATTACAACAATAACCCTCAACTTGATAGTATGGATCCCCTTAAAAAAATACCATTTAGACACATGTATAATGTCTTAGTTTCCCAAATGTCCCTTTTTGAGTACATGTATGTTATTGGGTATATAATGCAAGAGCAACTTACTCCACAACTGCATTCAGCTGGCAACGAACGCACCATCAGCTTCTCCAAGCCCCCCTGGTTGGTCAACAGAAATCCTTCACCATCCCTTCCGTTCATTCTGTCACAAATTAGGGATTGTGCTTGTATGCTGTTTTGCAGACTGGCACAACCATCGGGAAGAGGGAATTCTTTGCTGAGTCTGGGATATTACCACAATCCGCTTTCAGGGTTGAAATGATGGCCCTGGTTAAAGATAGCAAGGTCAGATGTAATAATCAGAAAGAAAACTCAAACTCATTCCACTAACTGAATCACCCAGTAAGGTCCTTCGGTTAAGCACTTCAGAAAAATCTGATATTTGCTTTAGTTAATAGTTAAGCACTGGTCCAATGTATTGATAAGCTCCTATGATTATAATGGTCAAGATTCTATCAGTTCTGAAGGTAATGAAGTAACATGGCAAATAACAGCTATAGTTTGGGTTATGACCATACAAATAAAGCTGCAGTATATTAGTTTAATATAAAATTACACTTCAATTAAATATACCTTAATATCTTGGTATTGTACAGGTTGTGCGGTCAGGTCATCATCATTCGTCTCATCTAGTCCCAATGTCTCTGTCGCTTCAGTATCATCTTCACAGGCCTGTTCATTTGAACAACTGGCTATAGCACTATTGAGCAATTCATTTTCCCAGATATATTTATGATTTTTCAATATTTCTAAATGTGGGCAGAGGTTTTCGGCTTTGTCCATGTAAACAATGTGTCTTTTGAAAGATGAAAACATTGCATCGCAGTAACCTGACAGACAATGAAATATGTTGTCACGAAGTTTTACAATGGAACAGCGAGTCATGGTCAGAAAATACAGAATACTGTTCATATTTTTGTGACTTTGTTGGAAGTGGACAAACCAACTCATTCACTTTTCCTAAGTAAGCTCTCATTTTTTGTACAAATTTATTTTCTGGAAGTACAGGGTCAGTGACATTTCGAATAACCAAAGTCATGAAAGGTTTGATAATTTCTTTAAAGGGACGCATATGGCAACATTTGACCCTGGCAAAAAACAAACAAAAAAACAAACATTTCACCCTGGAGACATCAATAGTGGCCAATTCTTGAGCAGGAATGTTTATTGTTGCCAAACGAAACAATGTCGAGTATATGTCACAGCAACAAGACATGTCTGTATGTTCATTAGCATTGGAATATGAGAGATGAACATATGAATCTTCTTGGAAAAGGCCAGTTGACAAGCTTATATCGTTGATTGCAAATATGTTCATGAATTTTGATGAATGGCGCCAAATGACATTACCATTTGTAATTAATGCAAACTTAAATTGTTGATAAGCCGATTCGTTTTCAATTTTGGATTCTTGAGAGAAGTCTGGGTCAACAGACCTTATATTAACTTCTAAATCTGCAAGCGTTAACCTTCGTTTAACTTCTCTACGAGATCGTTTTTGTGGAGGGGGCTGGTCATCATCTACTAAATCAGATGTGGAGACAGTCTCACAGTGGAGGTTGATTGTAGGGCTTCCATGTGTTAAAGTTTCAAGCAAACATCAAACACTTCTGACAGGTAACCATCATGGAAGTAATATAGAATTTGATTTCGTGCTGAGGCTGGTTTATATTTCTTGTCACAAAGGGGTAACCATTGAGAAAAGTTAACTTTCTTTAATTGCCATTTATGGTTATTCGGAATGGACGAAATAAATTGCATTTGTGCCAGCCAAGAGACAGGTGATCGAAGAGGTGAAAACCGAGACATTGGTGACTGTGGAACGGATGCTTCCTCTCTGAATGCATTCATCAGAGCTCGGAAGGCCTCATCATCGAACAGTTTGTATGCTTGATGGAAGCTAAAATGATTGTATTATTCAATAAAACTAAACATTTTCACTGTAAAAACAAATAGGACACGCCAACCTGTCAGACAGTCAGATTAATTATTAAATCCAAATGTGCTTGTCTTACAAAATTTGACACTCAATGATGTATAAAAAAAGAAAAAAGAAAAGAAACTATAAATAACCATGTAAATGTTGGTGATGTTAGCAAACTTTTGCAAGTTGTTCTTGAAAATAACTGTTTTGATTTCAATAATGATACTTATTTTCAAACTATGGGTACTGCTATGGGAAGTCCTATGGCACCGTCTTATGCTTCCCTTTTTATGGGTAAATTTGAGGAAGATTTTCTTAACAATACCTCTATTAAACCATATATTTGGCTTAGATTTTTGGATGACATTTTTATGATATGGAATGTCTCTTTAGAAGATTTAAACACTTTTATTAATAATTTAAATAACCATAAAATTTACCTCTCAAATATCTCAACAGTGTGTATCTTTCCTTGATGTTTCTATATCAAAAAGTGAACTAGACACTGTGGTTACTAATATTTTTTGTAAACCCACTAATATGCATTTATACTTAGATTTTACGTCATCTCACCCCATGTCCTGTAAGCGGAGTATTCCATACAGTCAGGCAAAGCGCTACAGACGTATTATTTCTGATGATAATGTATTCAATCAGTCCCTATCTAGTTTATTTAAGTATTTTAAAAGTAGAAATTATCCAACAAATGTTATTGAAAATGGATTTTCTCAAGTGAAAAATATGACACAGGAAAGTGCATGATGTGTTGCTCAGAGAAATACTGATTCAATAATACCATTTACTGTATGTTTTAACACATCACTTCCTAATATTGCTAAAATTGTACACAAATACTGGGATTTGTTCAGATTATCAAACAAGGAAAGTGTTAATTCTTTACATTCATTTAAACCTATTTTTGCCTATAAAAGACCTAAGAATATACGTAACAGCCTTGTAAGATGTTCAGTGTCTTATAACAGTACTGATATTCATTTATCGGGTCAATGTAACCGACCAAGATGTACACATTGCAATAATATAAACATATGTTCAAGTTTCAATAGTAGTGTTACTGGTTTATCGTATGATTTACGCTATGATGTTGATTGTACTTCGCGCAATGTTACATATCTTATTACATGTAAAAAATTTAATAAACAATACGTTGGTCAAACTAATCAGAATGTTTCCCGCATAATTAATAGCCATAGATTTGATATCAGAAATTGTTCAATAAATCCTATTTCACATGTTGCTACACATTTTGGATCCACTGACAATGATTGCACTTTATCAGATTTCTCCTGTGCACCTATTGATGTTGTTCAAAACAATCTAGACCGTTTATGTAAAGAAACATATTGGATTCCTAACGGTCTAAATAATAAACTGCTGTATGACATATAGAACATAAACATAATTTACATATACATTTGATGTTTGTCTAATACTATGTTTTTTTATAAATTATATTATTACTAATAGACTGTTGTATCATCACTGATCCGTCTTTGTATTATGTATTATGTACTATATATTTTTCCGTCAAACGACGTTACGTTATTGTATGACGTTGACTTCTCATCTGAGACCTGAAGGAACTAAAAGACTAAAAATGTGAATTCTACACTGCTTACAAGGTTTCACTATAGCCATATAATTAAAACTGCTCTATTCCCTGTTGGCAATGTTTTTCAACAGACTACCACCATTTCTAACTTTGCCAAAATATAATTACAACAAATGTTCTGTCCAAAATGTGACTTGAGTGTTAACTATCTGTTTCTTTAATTTTACCAAGTTTTTTTACCTAACATGACCCAGTTTTAAACTCAGTCAAAATATCATTCGGAAAAATCTTCTGACAAAGTCTCATGAATATAAAACTAAAAATGTGACTAACAGTAATAGTGCTTACAGGGTTTCACTATAGCCATTTTACAAAAAAATGCGCCGCAACCTGGCTGACATGTTTTTCAACCAACCAGATCCATTTTCAAACTCTGCCCATATGATATATAATAAATACACAATTTCTGACCCAGTTTCATCGATTACACTTCTAAGGTGTAAACAAGATTTTACTAAAGCCATATAAGGAATACTGCCCCACCTATTGCGGCTATGTTTTTCAACCCACCGAAAAATTTTGGAACTCAGCCGAGATATCATTAGAACAAATGTTATGACCTAGTTTTTGACCTTACATGACCCACTTTCAAACTCAGCCAAGATATCATTGGGGCAAATCTTCTGACCAAGTTTCATAAAGATCATACAATAAATGTTGCCTAAGAATATTAACAAGATAAATGTTGGTGACGGACACACAAAATAAGACGGACAAAAAGCAATCACAAAAGTTCACCAAAATAATTTTGTGCTCAGGTGAGTTTAAAAAAAGAGACACATCTTTCACAATAATTAAGGTTGATCTCAAACTATGAGAACCCCTTCATGCTATTTTCTTGATCTGATCACATTTTAGTAAAGCCATTATATATATGCAATAAGCATATAATGATTGGAAGCTTAAGTGCCGTTTTGACTAAAGAGCACCTTGTCCATTTCGAATCCTAGCAGGAGCATTGATAAACATACTCCTATCTTCCTAAATTATTTTATTAGTCGCATAATTCTATCAAACAGTTAACACTTTATCATAATCTTCATGGACACATGAGTCAAAGGGTTATCACTGGCAGGTTCTGGGTGTACAAAATTGTAATAATTACCTTTTGCTTT